>NC_032012.1:14263607-14300057 GCF_001865875.1 Lupinus angustifolius
AATTATATTATTTGATAATTAAATTGGAGAATTTAATTTGATCAAATAAATAATTTATGAAATATTATTTTAATTCTATGCTAGCACTAAGAATTAAATAATAAAGAAAATAAATTCTAAAATTAATTATTTGTAGCTGAAAAATAAAAGATGAGTTATTATGTTGTTTTATGAAACAATAAATGGTAATTGGTTTGTAACAATTCAACCAATAGGTACCACTTGAGGAAAAACAATATACACATAATGAAGTGTTGCTTGTGTTCATTTTCTGTGAATATATGTGCAAAGAAAAAAAAAGTGTGTGGATAATGCTTCTGGAGAGAATTAGAAATAAAGGCAAATGTGCCACCAATATATATACCTCCACACATAGAGTGTGCTTACTCCAGAGAGAGAAAAATTACATTGCCTATGTGTAATTTCTTTCACATCTTTATTTGCTACACTTACATACAAAAGAGTTTTGTGAGTAAGAAATTCTGAGTTTTAGAGTGTCATATTTTTCTGTTCCATTAGTTCAAAGAGTTGATAGCAAAGGTTGGTCTCGGTGTGGATACACGCGTAGAGTCTTCATAATTTTGAAAAACAACTTTAAAATTCAGGAACTACAACCGGGTACACAATTTTTTCATTATATATAACTTTAAACACAAATAAATTCATGTTTATTCCGCTGCGTGTTTGAATAACACAATAAAATTTTCTTTCACGCACAATTTCCTTTCCCCATCTTCCGAAAAACTTTGCTAATAAAAATAAATGAGTGAGGATTTACTTATTCAAAGAGTAAGTTAAAATAATCTACTCTACATCTTAACGATATATTTTAGGAAAATTCAATATTTTGAATTAGTGAAGAGATATGACTATACGTGAAGTATGTTTTTTTAACTTACTTTTAGAATAAGTGGACTCATTTCTAAAATAAATAAGTCCTAAATACCAAAATCTTTGTTAAAGATTTTCATTTTGCTATTTGTGACTTATCTCCCAATACCCTTGTATGTTAAGCGTGCCACTGTGGCTGAATGGAAATGTTTCATGTTAGTGCATCATTTCATAAATAAATGATCGCTTCTTATCCATATGAACTATAAATTTATAAAAGATTTAAAATCTATTTACTTGTATAAAAAATTTATACTGTCAGCATATCATTTATCATTGAATTGTATTATTTTTGTTTGATAATCAATGATGGTTAAAAAATCAATAATGGATGAATCACTAACACTATAAAATACACTTACATTGTCAGTATATACATATTAAACTATTTATAAAATGCTATATATTTTTTCTTCTTATTCTTACCTTATTTATTCTTATGAAATAGAAGTTATGTCTCTACTCACTCATCTTATTTAAAATGAAATGAATATGGAGGAAAATATGTCATCTAAGATCACCATTAAAAATTTATCATAATTGACTTCTTTTAATATAATATAAATAAATGGTGAATGACAAATGTATATAAATGTTTACATTGACAATGCATATATATTATACCATTAATTAACATCACCAACGTTTTAAATAGTAGTTATAATGTGTTATGGTCGTGACTTGAGAATCTTACATGCTCAGATTTAAAACCTTAATTATCATTAAAAAAGAAATGAGAGGAGATTGTTAGTCACAAATCTTTTTATGATCTTTGAAGCTCATATTTTAATGTAAATAAATAAATCTTATTTTGTTTTAAAAAGTGTATTAGTGTGAATAAGTCTTTTTAAGTGGGAAGTTAACAAAAGTAGCATTAACACTCCACTAGTGTTGAATTGTAGTAGGAAGGGATTTGGGTGGTTAGTATTAGGTGATAAATTCAAATCTTATCACAATTATTATACCAAATATAGCATTAGCAAAATTAGTGTCCCAACATGTATGAAAAAAATTATGATAATTTGATAAATTCCCACCTTACATATGTGATGTTTTAGATGGCTTAATTTTATAGATAAACTTGATGTTTTTTAATTATTGAGCAAATGAGGAGTTGAAAATTGAAAAGAAAAACCAATTGCTTTAACTTAGAAATTGGATTATATGAATGTTTTCATTTGACCAAATCCAAAGCTTAGGAAAGTCAAAAGTGAGGTAAGGGGAAGAACCTCATCATTAGCCATAGGGTGTAGGTTTTTGAAGAATGGAACAAGGAAATCCATTATTTTATATTATCATCTTTGTCACATAAAATAAAAACAACTAATTTTAATTTTTTATATAATTGTTTCTTATAGGTGATAAAGATAATAACATAGAATAGTTGGTATATAAGATTTCTGTTATAAAGAGTTTTGTTTGGAATAAAGACAACAAGATGGATATGTGTACAAAATTTGAAGCTTACTGAAAGATCATTGAAGTTCATTTCCAACATATAAATAGTGGCATAAATGCAATTTTGTATAACTGCCAAAAACAGAAAATATTAAGTTAATATCTGAAAAATAAAAATTGAGGGTGTGAAAATTGCATGTGAGATGTGACTATCCATTTCTATGGAAACTTATCTAAACAGATTATTTATACAAAATGCAAATGCTATACAACATGTGATATAATTAAACCAATATTATTATTAAGGTAAATAGAAAAGTTATATTCTACTTGCTTGGGGCATTATTCTATAATATCACCTTAGTTTCAAATTAACTATTCTATATGGTCATAAAGTGTATGCTAGTGGCAACCATTTGATTCTATGAACTTTTCAAAGGTTTGACAAATAAATCAAACATTACTATGAAACCAAAGCCTCTAAAACATAAACTATGTTGATCAAAAACAGTGTTGCTAGCATGAGAAAAATGCTCCATCAATGGTTGTTTACCATCAAATTTATCTGTCTTATTTGCTTTGTTGCAGGCCAAAACAACAGCAACACAGAAGAACAACTTGATTATAGATATGCTTGTTTGGACCAATCTTCTGTTCCAACCTCTAGCACATACCAAACGAATCTCAACAATTTGATTTCTTTACTCTCATCAGATTCTGCTTCTAGCAATGGTTTTGGTAATAGAACTTCAGGTAGTGGTGATGAAGGGAATATGGTTTACGGTCTTTACCTTTGCCGCGGCGATGCCAACACTAGCCTTTGTCACCAATGTGTACAAAATTCTAGCTTGTTATTAAAGCAGCACTGCCCCAATAATGCCTCAGCTATTTTGTGGTACCCTTTTTGTCTATTGAGGTACTCAAACCAGAATTTCTTCGGCAAACTCACCGTAACGCCGAGGATTCCTATGTTTGATGCTAAGCAAAATTTCACTAGTGCTGGAGAGTTTGATAGTGATGCTAGAGTTCTGATGAATGGTTTGATCCAAATGGGATCGGAGGAACCGTTGATGTTCGGGACGCATATGTTCAACATAAATGGTACTCAGAGAAGGTATGGTTGGGTGCAGTGCAGCAGGGATATTACTAATGAGGAATGCAGAACATGTTTGAGCAATTTGCTCGACGATGTTCAAGATTGCTGCGAGAGGAAGAGGGTGTGGCGCGTCTTTTCACCAAGTTGTATTATGATGTATGAAACACAGCCATTCCTTTTGAATGATACACTGCCTGCTGCACAAGCACCACAGCAAGGTATAAGAATCATAAGATTAATTCTTGTACCTAATCATTGCACTTCATTTTATACTACTAGCATTTTGTACTATTCATCTACATACAGAACCAATTTGCTAGGATTTATAAGATGCAAAGTAGTTATGTTATTTGAATTCCGAAAATGTGACAACTTTGTCACATATGCATACAAGATTGTTAGAAACATTCAAGTCTCACATTGCAGCTTGTTGGTTCTAGATTAATTCAAGTATGTTCTTTTAGCTAATATTTTCGGTTTATTTCATATACTAATGTTTTCTACTATTCATCTAAACCAATTTGCTAAGATCTATAAGATGCAGATTAGTTCAGTTATTCAATATACAGAATATGATTATGACAACTCTCACATATACCTATGCATAAAACTGTGATTCAAGTATGAGTTTCAAGTCGGACATTGTTTAGGAGTGAACAAAATGTGAAGACTTATAAACTTAATGTTGCAAGATTTCGGGATTAAGAAATGATGTCTGACCCAATTTCGGTCTTCTACTTTATATCTCGACAAATTTCACAAATTCAGCATGTTCTTCTGTCTTATTAATGCAGATAAAGGGGCTAACAAAAGGTTCAGGATTATAATAATCGGCGTTGTATCCGGCACTGTAGCAGTAGTACTATTGGCTTTAAGCACTTACTACTACTTCTGGTGCTTGAAACAAAAGAATGGTAAGCTCTAACTCTACAAAGTTTTTTAAGCTGAGGCTATCAAATTATTTTCTGTTTTTTGTTTGATATAGGTTCATCTATGCAGACAAAGAACCTATGGAAGAAAATGGACTAAGTCCAATGTTTTCTGAAGATCAAACTCACAAGGAGGAGACTATAAATGGTGACCTTCCTATGATGCCTCTGAGTACTATTATACAAAGCACAGATAACTTTTCTGATGAATATAAATTAGGGAAAGGTGGATTTGGGCCTGTCTACAAGGTAATGAATTAGGATATAAGACAAGAAATTTGTTTGAATTCTCTGTTAAAGGATATGGATAGTGCATTCTATTATCCGCTTTCCCTTTCTAGTCAGTTAGTTAGTTTTTCTTTAGTTTGTTAGACTAAGTTTCCTCTTATAATGCTTGTATAGAAGAAGACGCAATTCTTGTGTAAGTTCATTCAGTTCAATTTCAATCGATGGGATTCATTCCTTATTTCTTCATGTATTCTCTGAATTCCGGTATTCTCCTCGAGCGACATTCTTAACTCTGAGACATGGAAATTGTTGCAGGGTGTTTTGCAAGATGGAAGGCAAATTGCTGTTAAGAGGCTTTCAAAAACTTCAGGTCAAGGTGTGGAGGAATTCAAGAATGAAGTAATACTGATTGCGAAATTGCAGCACCGAAACCTTGTGAGAATGTTGGCTTGCTGCATTGAGCAGAATGAAAAGCTACTTATTTATGAATACATGCCCAATTCTAGTCTTGATTTTCACCTATTTGGTATGACTCCTAAACAATGAACCAATGTTTCTTATTTTTCACTTCATTAGTTCATTGTTTAACCAATTAGTCATTTGATGGAATATCTTTAGCCAAAGTAGGCAACAGCTAATATTTTATTAGACACCAAAGGTTTAAGTCCTTCCTAAGAGTTTCCAATGTATATTAAAGAGAAAAACTCCATGGAACAAAGATGAGAATTTTACGTTGGATGAGTTGACACACTAGGCAAAATAGGATTAGAAATAAATGCATTAGGGAGAAAATTGGAGTAACTACTATTGTAAAAAATATGGTAGAATCGCGTTTTAGGTGGTTTGTGCATGTATGGAGGAGACCAGCAGAAGCCCCATAAGGAGAGTAAATCAAATGAAGGGTAGTCCAATTCCTATGGGATGAGGGAGACCAAGAAAAATCATAGGCGAAATGATTAAGAAAGACTTAGAGATCAATGCTTTATAAATGAACATGATTTATGACAGAAGATTATAGCATCGTTCGATCCATGTAGCTGACTCCACCTAGTGGGATATAGACACACATTGCTAGAAATAACTTTAGTTATATTTTCTATATAGCTAGACTTGTATACCTGTAGCCAAGAAGTGCCCTTCTTAAACAATTTGCTTTAGTACAATTGCATCTTCTAAGTTCAAACAGAAATTTACTGCAAGAAATTGGTTCCTAACAATATAATAACATATTTCTTGATACTGCTTCACTTTGAGTCATATATCTTAGAATTGAAATGCTTTACATGTTGTCATCAGATATGGTGAAGGGTGCACAGCTAGACTGGAAACAAAGATTAAACATTATTAATGGTATTGCTAAAGGGATTCTATATCTTCATGAGGACTCTAGGCTAAGGGTTATTGACAGAGACCTGAAAGCTAGCAATATTCTGTTAGATCACGAAATGAATCCAAAAATATCAGACTTCGGATTGGCAAGAACATTTGTAGAAGACCAGAACCAGGCAAATACAATTAGAGTTGTAGGAACATAGTAAGTATAAATTATTTTGCTTCTATCAATTGCACAACAATGCATGCCAGACCAATTCTTTAGTCTGCAACACCATACATAGCATCACATCTTAATTCTGAACCTGCTTTATTTTATGAACTTTATTTTCATGTGCACTTTTTTTTTTAAAACATGTATAAGTTCTTTAATACGTACTTAAACTAAGGCCTTTTAATAAAGTATTGGTCTCTTTTTACCACTTCAATGAAACTCTTATAGATCTTGTTTTATAACATGAGCTTCATAAAGTTAACTGATATGTTATAATTTTGAGCAGTGGATACATGGCTCCTGAGTATGCTATGGAAGGCTTATTTTCAGTGAAATCAGATGTTTTTAGCTTTGGTGTTCTTTTGCTAGAGATCATCAGTGGCAAAAGGAACACTGGATTCTATCTTTCTGAGCAAGGCCAAAGCCTTCTCATATATGTAGGTTTCCAAATTTATGCTTGTATTCATGAAAAATAATAATGTATTCACCAACAAATTTCATTCTACCCAATTTGGTTCCTAAAATTTGATTATCGAAAATTTCGACAATTTATCCTACGGAAAAAAGTTTAGGAACTATTTGAAGAAAAACATTGCGAGGACCACACAAAATCATCCGGAACTATTTTATGATTTTTAATCTTTAAGAACCAAATTGGGTCGAATAAAAATATTAGGGATCAAACTATATCTTCACTTATATACTTTTTACCTAAACTCAAACACATATACAATTATAGGCATGGAAGCTGTGGTGTGAAAGCAAAGGTTTGGAACTAATGGATCCAGTGTTAGAAAAGTCATGTGTACCTAGTGAAGTAGTGAAGTGTGTACACATTGGTCTACTTTGTGTTCAAGAAGATGCAGCTGATAGACCTACAATGTCAAGTGTTGTTCATATGCTTGCAAGTCAGACAGTGATTCTCACACAGCCCACACACCCTGCATTTTCTGTTGGAAGAGTTGTCACCACACAAGACTCTTCATCAAATGCTTCAGTAAATTACACTGTTAATGAAGTAACAGTGTCAGAAGTTAGACCTAGGTGATCAATAGAACTCAACATGCTTTTATTCTTAGCCTTTGCATGTTGGAGTATATAAGTTGTTCAAAAGATAGCAAAATAACCATTAGGAATATGATATGATATAATTCATTGAATACGCCTTACTGGTATGGTTATATTGTTTATTTGCTACAAGGTTCATCTTTTTTTATTACTGCCATGAAATGATTTTTTACTTATGTTGTCTTTAGATCAGTCACTTCAGAATTCTAATTTTTTATTAGCACATGATTTTTGGTTATTGTAAATAATATGTTGGTCTTTTGTGCCCCATACAATGCATTGTACATACATGCTTCCCACGTTTAACCTACCTATCATGTATTAAATTCGTCATAAAGGAGGTTTCATAATAATAATTTAAAAACTAACGAATCACGAACCGACTAATGTGCACCAAAACCTACCATGTAAACAGAAAATTTGAAACTTCAAAGTAATAAATCATTTCTACCAAAGTAACTTCAAGTAAATCAACTCAAACATATCTTGCTGGGAACAAATGTAGCTGTAATTTCAGGGACCAAAATGTGCATGAATTGTCACTTTCATGGACCAAATTGTATATGATTCCATGAGTACTCTACTTTGGCACTTGACTCTGCCTGTGCACTTAAAGGTACACATCAGCATTTCTATCATCTCTCACTAAAACAAACTAATTGAAGAACTAATTACGAAGTTGTCACCCTTTAGTACCAACTTATGTGGTCATGTATTTTTATGGATCAAATCGCTAACAACCAACTACCAAATATCTGTAACAACTAACAACCAACTACTATATATCTGTAACAAATCGCTATATGCCCCAAGGCCTTAACATAAATGCTTTATAAACATCCATGAAGGCTAAGAGTAATTTAATCAGGCAAATTATTAAAGAAGAAAGTACAGGGTGATGAAATATAATCCAGGCTCAAGTGAAGTCTTCGAATTATGGAGTGATAGTATCGATGCACATTCCCTCAACCACCATCATGACATATCTCCCATCCTCCATATTTTGAGCTAAAGGTTCCTCCCCCATGAAGTTTTGCATACTCACATATTGCTTCTCTGGCACAACGATCCCATGATGTTGCTATATCCCTCAGTGACATGGGTTGGTTCAGGCTTTGTAGACTAAGTCTCAGCTTAAACTTTGCTTTCATTGACAGATTGTCAAGGTCCTTACTGTTCAAATTGAAAAATTGGGGAGAAGGAGAGATTTAGATATATCTAAAGTGATCCTTTCCTCATGAAGGCATAAAGATACACTTTTTAACCATTTTATGACATGTAAATGAGTAGAATTCTCCCTATTTGCTATTTTATTCTTTTCCATAGTAACATCACTCCATCATACTTATTGACTATTCATCTTTTTTCTCTTTTTAACCTTTTTATGACATGTAAAAGAGTTCGAGTGAGGCCTCATCCAAATCTACATAATAAAATGTTTGTATGTCAATAGAAAAAGGGCGATCGAGTGCGCAAGGCTTCCACCTAGTGGAGTCTGGAGAGAATAGACGTAAGCAGCCTTACCCTCACAAGCAAAGAGGTTGTGTGTCAATCATTTTTATCAAAACAACCTAACCAAGGACACACTTCATCATTCATACCATGTATCATTGTGTTCATGTATTTTTAGGTTCATAGAATTTTCCCTACACATATATCTTTACATTCAAGAACTTAATTCTAGGAGTTGTAGTTTCAATGCATGCTTTAATATCACATGAAATAGGAGGTGCCTAGTGCATCTATACACATTTTCAGGTAAACCACGAGAAGGAAAGTGAGGGGAAAGCCAAGAACAAAGAGTAAATTTACTGCAAGAAATCAAATGAAGTGAGTTCACAAGAGAGTTTGAATGTTGTCCTTCTCTACCTGTCACCTTTATTTCCTTTAAAAGTTAAAACAGTTTAACAGTCTTATAACATAAGATGCACAAAAAGGAATAAAACGTAAATGAAAAAGAAGAGTGTCTGAATTTCTAACCTGATTTTGGATGGCATTTCATCTAAAATAACAGGCGAGCAAAGTGGATAACTTGAGGGAACAAGAACCCGTAACGGTTTGATTATTGACTGCGTGACCAAGATTCATAGTTAATAAAAGGAAGAAAGCAGTTAGAGGTGTATAATGAAACTGTAATTATAATTAATTCACCTTCTTATTAGAAGAAGCGTATTGTGACATCAAATTCACATTAACACTTATTGAATTGAAAACTAATTTGACTAATATTCGCCTGCCACCATGTTCATCAACTCCTCCATTTGCACTTGGATTGGTTTTTTCTTCATCAATAACTACCTCAGTGTCTATCAGCCGATTGTTAATTTTCTTTATTTCTTCTAAAAGAGTATAATTTTCCTGCAGGAGATACCAATGCTCAAGTTACATTACATTTCAGAAATAAGCATAGAAATAATAGCGCATTCTAGAAAACTTCATTTACGTGGTTCTCAATCAGGCAACAATGGTTAGACCTGAAAGTGATTCAAATTTCAAGGAATGAAGGAACAAATTTTTAACCAAGTCTGAAAAAGTTCTTAAGAAATAATGAGTAGAAGATCTCTCAACTTAAAAACCACTCAACATAATTGCAGACTTCACTGGATATTCTTCATCAGATTGCATTCAGGGAAAGCACACCAGAAAGTAGATGTATCACCACACTTCTAGGCTAGTTTACCTGAGATGTGAAATGAAAGAAACTCTCACTTGTAGGCCTTGAATTAATGATGTGACTCATTTCCCTTCCTCTTCGAACATAATCATCGCAAGTCAAGTATCTTGTTCGTAAATCTGCATCATTAACTCCCTCCAAATATTTGTCAATTGCGCTATTAGGTGATACATTTAATGGTTCTAATGTTGATATGCAATCATTCAAACAGACCACCGCTCCAATTTCACCACTTGAAGCCATCAATGCTTCATCTGACATGGAGCTCAACTGTAAATAAATCAGTTATAGCATTTACTATGTATCTGAAACTAGAATCACCTGATGGGTTTAAGAAAAACAACTAAGAAGAAGCACATGGTAACTTGGTAAGTTTTATGCTAACCACTTTAATCAAGCCCTGCATTGCAGCACTTGTATCATCAGAAATTAAAGTACCATTCTGAGAAGTTTCATTCACGTTACTGCACTCTTCAAGCAATGGTGAAGCTGGAACCCCAGGAGTTGTGATGATAAATGATTTTAGTGATTCCTTTTCACCACTTATCGGCGCTTGTACATTATTTCCACAACCTAATATTTACAAATTATCAAAAGTATGTTAGCCGGTAAAACCTGTAATAGAGAACATAGCAAAGGTAGTCTGCACATTCGTGACAATGAATGAATTAATAGATTGCAAAGAAATTATACCTTGTATAATAGACACTTCATTTGCCTGTTGTTGTGAACTGCTAAATTGATTTGGCACTTGAAATATCTGTGGGCTTGATTGCGATGTTGGTTTCTTTTCAGATATATCTGCATGAGAGTTTCTTGAATGTGGTGGGACAAGCTGCTGCGCAGAGTGCATCTCAGCGGAATTTTGCATTTGATGATGTGAGGAAACAATTTTTGCATGGCGAACATGGTGTATGTACTTCTCCAGATTTTCTACTTTCTGCTTTAAACCAGGGGTAATCTGGTTTTTTTTCAATTTGAAGGCGTCAAAAGCGGTTTCCAATAATTGCTTATGATGTTTGAGATTCCGTATTTGAGCTGTCTGTGGTTGTTGAGGAACAGACTCGTGCTGGAGCAATTTAAGACCAAAATAATAATATAGCATGAAAGACAATGTGTAAAGTCAGATATGTCTAGAATCATAATTAGCCTGAAATGATCATGTACCTGCTGAAGAATTGTACAGATATTTTTGTAAAGAGAATGGAGATTTCTGACATGTGTGTTTCTCATTGTTTGGATCTGCGATAAGGAAGAAAATACTTTCAGTTCAAAGCTTCAACATTAATTAATGATTACCAACAGGAATAGCTAGATTTAGACTAATTACTAATTGTTATATAATGAACACAACAATACAAGAAATACATTTCCAACCACAACATATACAAGAACAAGCAGAAATGACCAAAGTAAAATAAGGGATATTAATTTGAGAGCCAAAAAAAGAGAATTTCATGTGCAATTGGATTCTCAATGCTACCATTTCATGGCAGAAGAACTTTTTAGTATGGTTTGATTTTGGTTTAATTGTTGGAGAGAAAATTTTAAGGACAAAACTTAGGTTCATTATTTATATCCTTACTTTCCAATTCTCTTAAAGAACATGTACTTCGTTTAAATTATAAATCAAAAATCAATATCTTTATATGTCAAAGACATTGTAGGCGTACATGCATACTTTGTATGAATCAAAACTCTATTTTCCATATGTCAAAGTACACAATATCTTGTGTATAAATTCTTGATAGCAAAGATATAAGGGACTGTACCTAAGTTTTGTCGAATTTTTAACCAATGTGAACAGGGTACATGGGGTACTTCAGAGAAATTTCACAAATCAAGTATACAGTTATCCAGGAACATCTCGGAGACACAAAAAAAGCCACGATAAAAAATGGAGTACAATGTTGGATATTGCCTGTTGATAAAGTTGTTCCTGACATTCTACATTTGCTTCTCTTTCTGCTCCAAGACACAGAAATGTATCACATGCATTAGTCAACTGAGAAAATCAAATAGGCGGGAAGGAGTGGCACTAAATGATAAAAATCTTGGAACAAATTATGCAAACAATTCAAGACAGAGTTTAGGATGCTTGCAAAATTTCAAAATTTCTTTTTATATATCTCATTTAGAGTTGAAGTAATTGAAAGCAGCATATATAACCTTCTTAGGATTTGAGAAGTGCTTTGTAGAAATGGCAACCTTTCTATGCACTAACTTTCTCTATAGTATAAATCACTACAGTGCATATATGACAGTATAGTAATTTCTACTTCATTAAGCAAGCAATCAAAAATATATTGTACATAATATAATAGGATGGAAAATAACTGATCAAACAATAGAACCAGGATAAAATGAAATCATTAGTCAATCAAACATCAATTTATTGTAATGTAGATTTTTTGAAAATAAATTCATCTAAGGCAACTAATTTATCAACCTAATCTGTAATGATTTCCCTGCATATCTAACAGTATTTGATAATCCTTGTTTAAATCAAATAGTATCTTATCCATTGACTTTATAATAACATTGATGCATAATTCTAGGATGATGAACATTCTTCTAGCTGCTATGTTACACAATACTCATACCCAGCATCATATTACTTACCCAATACTCTACTATCACAATTAAGAACCTAAGGCAATTGAAGTCTTTTCCAGATATTTTAATGTCCTAAATTCTAGATATAGGGGCATAGCCAGAAATTTATTTCAAGGGGATCCTTTCCAAACCAATGATATATAACATGAAGAAAATTTTCAAGCCTTTTAAAGGATTATATGAAGACAAATGACAAAGTTGGGGGGACCATGACATACCCATGTCCCCCTTTGTAGATATGCTGTGCAGTATATGCTGTCTCCACCATGAGTGTACAACAGATTCGATATATTTGTGACCTCTTATTGTTAAATTCTAGTGAAACTCTTTCCTATGAACATTTGGATTTGTACTTAATTTTAGGTTCTCAAACAGATTTCAAATCCTGGAAACAACCTCTCCGCTTGTGAAGGTAAGACTGAGTATATCTATCCTCCCAAACTCCACTAAGTGGGAGCCTCGTGCACTAAGTCGCCTTTTTTAAACAGATTTTGAACACATGCCTGTTTTTATTGTTCAACTTTTCATCACTTTTGCAAAGGTTTTGTGTAACAAATGATAACCATTGAAATAAATATAGAAGTCTAATTATGAAATGTTACACAGGAGTGCAAAAAAAAGAAATCAATTGGGAAAGGTAGGAAACTAGGAGTTCTTGTCTACAGTCAACATTGAAATCTTAATACTGAAGATTAGAATAGGTTTCCGAGGATGTTTAGTTCATTCAGTAAATTGAGCAGAGAAGACTTCACCTGAGCCTGAAGAGTTTGAGCGCAAAGGATTGGGCTCAGCACTTTGAGAATATGCTGTCTTTATCCTTGCTGATATATTTGCAATATACTCATTCTGTAAGTAGTGCAGTGAGAACAATATTTTCTTCAGAGAACAACTTATTGATGACAGAACCTATTAACTTAAAGTATAAAGGAATAAAAATTGCAATGCATTGAGTATAAATGAGAAAAGGCAGTATCTAATACTAATGTTATAAGTTTGCAATTTTAGTGATAAATTTTATCATATGAGAATAGGAAGAGAATGGAAAAGTGATCCAGCATAAAGGCTATTTGAAAAGTTGTGTCAAGCCAAAACAGTGTCATCTGAAAATCCTAAGGAACCAGCAAGAAGACCAGCACCGAGAACAGAAAATATTGCTTGTTCAGAGAGCAATGAGTAACCTAATTTCATATCTATATGAATGAAAAAGTGCTCAATAAGGAAAACCATAACATAATACATGCAAACTGATTTAAGGTACCTCATCTTTGGCAGAAGCAAAAATCTTCTCCTCAAACATTTCTATATACTTCCTAAGCTCGAGCAAATCATATGTCCAAGAGAGAGGAGCTCGAGTGATTATAAATTCCTCACTGCAAAAATTGATATTACATGTGAATAAAAGATATAACATGTAGCTTGGAGAACTTAATAGAAGTTTACAACTACTATACTAGCAACATTTTTAAACGTTAAATAGTAAACTCATAATTTACATAGCTTGATAGTATGTCTCATGAGCTTAACCGTCTGAAGTTAACACATTATTATAACACTTCATATAGCTCGCGAGCTTATTCCTAATAGGGCAGCCTAGTACATGAGGCCACCACTTCATATTGATCGCGAGCTTATTCTTTATAGGGCAGCCTAGTATATGAGGTTCTCACCTAGTGGGTCTAAGGATGGTAGATGTATACAGCCTTACCCCCAAGTAGAGAGACTTTTCCGAGGATTTGAACTCATGACCTCCAGGTCACAAGGTAACAACCTTACCATTGAAGAGCTTATTCTTCATAGTATGGCATAAACCAGCTGAAGAATAAACAAAAACAATTGAAGAGATAAATAACTTAAAAGAGCTTTCCAATGCCTCTGGGAATCAACCAAAGCCATATGAAAAACTCACAAAATTTTGTGAAAGCCTAGGGATACTCTTGCATTACAGTATATTCAAAATTTCCAAACTCTTCCAGAAATAGCACATATCCAATAGGCTTCGGATTGCTATCTTCAGCCAAGCCCTCAAAAAGTTAGGGAAAACCACTCTTCCTTAAAAGTTACACAGGGACTATTGCCAACCAGCTAAGCCGACAAATAGAGTTTTTTCTGGAACATAGAGTTAGAATGGATTGTTATTAAAAACCTCAATATTAACCTATTACTTGCATTGATTATATGAAATACTACTAACCAAACTAACCATGGTTGATGCTTCTTATTTAGAGAAATTTGCAACAATAAGCAAGAGCCAAGACATGCCTCTCAGGTGCCTTTGATAAATCTCAACAAATAACTGAACTAGTCATGATTTAAAACAATGAAGTCTGAAAAGTACAACACTACCTGCATATAGCTAAAGTACTTTCCAATTCATTGTGCATATGAATAATCAATTAAAAAGACTTCATCAATGTTAATGCAAGCATTATAACTTAGAGGAAGGTATCTGATTTGAACTGAGAAGTGACAATCATTAATATAGCCTTTAACATTCATTGGCATCTTCTTACCAATTTTTTTATATATTCTTTAGTTTAAGGCTCATATTGTCTGAATACTCTTATAACAAGTGAACATGTACTTAAAGTATTATGAAACCTAACATTACAATATGTATTATAGAACATGGCCATAACATTTAAAGTCACGCCCAATGATTTAAATTGCGGACAACATCATTGTTTAAAGTCACGACCATAATATTGTGATTGTGGTGACCGCCGCAACCGCATCACAGCGCAATTGTAGTATGACACCAAATCACAATGATGCGACCGCATCAGGCCGCAACGCAACTGCAACGGGTTGCATCAGACCGCATCGATTTCAAAATATTTTTTTACTCATCAAATAATTCACACCGCAACGGTAGTAATCTGCATCACAACGGCCGCAATGACCATAGTTGCAGACTCGCAGTAACCGCAATTTAAAACACTGGTCAAGCCAAATCAAACCCAAGCAGATAAATCGAAAACAACAATTCTTATTTCATGCTTGCACCAAAGGACAACCAATGCATAGATACAAAGAAGCTTGGAAGAAAATCATTTACATTGATACAGACAACCATGGTCACATAACAGGATAATTGAATATCAGAGAAGCTAAATTTGAAAACAAAAGGATTTCAATATCTCAAAATATGCTTTAGACATGCAGTTAGACAACTTGATATAGTGACAACATGTGACACAAGCTACATTAACTAAATTAACTGAATAGAATGTGAATAATCCTAATATATTTTCGAAAATATGTGGCTCTTACATGCTCCTCTTCATACTTTTGCGATTCTCTGTACATTTCCACCCGCTGACCTCAACTTTTATTGCATGTCTAGTAGGTCCCGTTTTGTTTGGGTCCATCATGTAAGTGAAAATACTCAATATCTCCCTAAAAATCATAAAATTCGTGAGAAAAACTGCATGCATATAACTATATTCAGATTGAAAAAATACTCAGAGAACCTGTGGAGAATGAATCTCCATTCTCCAATACTTTCTACAACATAATCTCAATCAGTGTTTTAAATTGCCTTCCGCAGCCACAATATTTCAGCTTTGGAAGTCTTCACAACAGCATCACGACCACAATTGCAGCTGCATCGGCCGCATTCCCCTAATTTACCGCAGTCACGACTCACGATAAACGTAACGTGATCACAACCGTAATTTAATACTCCAGTCTCAATCTTTTTCAAATAGACAAAATCATGTGTAGGCTTCAACTATGCAACAATTGGGAACACAAATACTATAAAAGGAAGTAGCTTAAATTTGTCAAAACTCATATTGAAGTAATAACGAAGGTAATCTTTAAATTCAAGAAGCACACCTAAAATTTGAATTAGATTATAAACAGTGCAATTTAAGCAATGCCGCCATTAAAACTCGTTTCTTTGTGTCAATTTAAGCACTTTCACCAGTACTTTGCATGATTCGTTCTCCAAATTATAAACCAAAACAATCTTAAATCGCATGCAAAACTCAACAATCAAAACAATCTCCAAATTATTTTCTCCCAACACTCCACATGAAGAATTCAAGAACCAAAACAACTTTTCTATGATCAATTCTTTCTCTACTCTTGCATCCAAACTAAGCATCAATTTAGTGTTCTAAATTACAGTTACCTTCCATTTATCCTAATTATAGAAAATTGTTGGAAAATGCAGTTACAATTGCGGTGACAATGTCGATAGAACCCAGATCACCTGTCCCAAAAAACTGTGTCCCTTCCTATCTCTCTTCAATCAATGTCGATATAATGATACATTTTAATTAGTCAGGTACATTAATTGAGACGTAAATGAGGACAGAGGCTCCATTCAATGTCGACATAGAAACTCTCAGAACTGCAATATTGTGGCCGCTATTATGAAATTTAAAACAATGCAACAAACCAAAAAAATACGTAGCAAACACCATAAAACCAACACACCAAGAAAAGAAAAAGAGGAAATAAGAGAAGAAAAAATGAGAACCTTTTTTATGTGAGTTTTGTTGAAAGAAAGAACAGTGATACTGAGTTGGCAAAATGGATAACTTTTTATAGTATTTGGAGAGAGAGAAAAAATTACATAAAAACATATATAATATATCATATTCGGAAATAAATAATTAAAATTTAATATGTTATCAAAATTTTATAGTTACGTCTGCAACTACATTCAGCAAGTTTTTCTGTTGGAGAAAACACGTTCATTTAATTTAAAAATATACCATTACTGTTAATTTATTTATAACAGAAATTGATTATTGAAGTGAATAAATTGTTAATCATATCTCGTACCAATTATATCAATTAAAATATATTATATCAATTAAAAAATTAAATAGTTGTAATCTTTTTTACTTTTACTTTATTTTAATTGGTTTAAAACAAAATTGGAGACATACTTCAAGATAATAGATCATTGTCTAAAAATGTAGATAACTTACTTGTTTAACGTTTTTTCCATTAAGGAATTGATAGAATACAAACATTATTTGCTAATGTGATTATAGGTGGGTATAGTTTTAAGCAGCAAAACGGTGCGATATAGTTTTAAGCAGCAAAACGGTGCGATATTAATAACAGGTTTTAAGATAATATGTATACGTATACCATTAACAAATAGATTGAAAGCTAATTAGCTTAATTTTATTTTATTCTATTTTAATTTTTTAATAATTTATATTTTTAATTTACATCCAAAAAAAGAAGCTACCTCATAATATCGTGTACAATTTTTAAAAAATAATATTGTATATTTAGTTATTAAGAAGTAAAATTCAGTCTTTTTTTATAGATAAAGTCTGCCTTTTATATAAATTAGTGTGTGCAGAAACTCTGCTGACGAATATTGCATGATACTATGTATTCAATCTTTATATATTTCATTTTTTAAAGTTAGAATGTATTTGTTGTGTTTAGTGTACTTTATATTAATTTTTTTGTATTTATGATAATATTTAATTTAGAGTAAATTACACCGACATCTCCTGAGTTTTAGTGAAATTACACAAATCACCCCTCATTTTTCTACACCTACACAAACCTCTCCTAGTTTTCATACTTTCATTATGCTGACCACCCCTGCATAAGAAAAAAGTATAATCTTTTAAATAAAAAATGTGATAAACACAATTAAGTTAAACAAAACATCATATATTGTGGAGACAAGTCCAAATAATATATGAGTCAAATCGCTCTTATAATATAGTGTAACGAACCAAAAATACTAAAGATACATTGATTTGTATATTATTTAGACTTGTCTACACAATATATCATGTTTTGTTTAACTTAATTGCGTTTATCACATTTTTTGTTTAAAAGATTACACTTATTTCTTATGCAGGGTGGTGTAATGAAAGTATGAAAACTAGGGGAGGTTTGTGTTGGTGTAGAAAAGTAAGGGGTGATTTGTGTAATTTCACTAAAACTCGGGGGTGTCGGTGTAATTTACTCTTTAATTTAATGTGAGATATGTGATTAATTAATATGGTGGTGGTGGATACTTGCAATTATAAGATTTTTTTTTGTAAAAATTAAATAATGTTAATGGCAAAACAGGAAATGAAAATTACACCACGATGAAGTTACATCATGTTTTGTCTTTATAGATGATCTGCCAAAAATATTCCAACATATAAATAATATTTTCTCATACTAATATAATATAAAAATGTAATATTTATGTACTGTCAGTATAAAGATATATACACTATCACTAAATTATTTTACTTTTTTAGAAAATCAATAATGATTAAAAATAAATGGTAGATGATAGAATGACAGTTTATTGAAATCGGTGTATATTCCTCAATATAATAAGCACATATGTTAATCTGCCTTTAAGGGTACACAAGTGTTTCACATAATATTGAAGCACATTTGATTCTGAGAATATGAGGAAACAAGAACAAGCTTGTTTCAGAAGTAAAAAAGTTGATGAATATCATCACAGAAATTGTTATTGACATGGTATGGTCTCTGGAGAAGGATTGTGATCCATCATTGCATCTCATCACTTCAAAGCTGTAATATATCTCATCAGCATTGCAAAATCCAATCCAAGTTTTTGCAACATATCACATAGTTTACACACAAAATTCACATGCAACAAAAAAATACCTACTATTGTAAAATGCTCTCACTTAGTAGGGTTTGAAAATGGTAGATGTACATAGTCTTACCCCTTTGAATAGAGACGTTGTTTCCCAGATTTAAATCAATGACGTCATCATCACTAAGCAATTGTTGCGCCAAACGACAATCTAACCATTGCGCTAAGCAATATTTCACATGCAATATGGTAGAATATATATCATAAAAAATAAATACTAATTAAAATTAGTAATAAAGTGATTGCAATAGTTTTTACAAAATGCACAAAATGATTATTTATGTAAAACATGTAATTCCACTGGAAAAATGAAGACAAGTTTCATATGATCACAATTGAAGGAAAATGAAACCAAAAGGGATTAAGTGAAAAATATGAAGACAGGTATGTTAATAGTAGGGATTAAAATTCAAAAAAGTGAATGCAATAAGTAGAATTATATAGTTTTTTTGCACTATCAAGGGTATCTCTTTACTCTTCTTGGGTAAGGAACTAATCCCTTTCGGGATGTGTGGTTGTTCCTCCCAACAAACATCGCTCTCAGGAATCAAATTTTTTATCTTTTAGTCAACCTGAGAATTTAGCGAGGCCTTACACCACTATACAAATACCTTGATGGTAAAATTATATAGTTTAAGCAAAAAGAAATAGACATACAAAAGGTCAATAATGCATCACTCCATTGTAAGCATTTGAAGTTCTATGCATTGATAATAGCAGCATTATATGATTAGAGAAAAAGGGTACCTTTATATTTGAAACCTTGGAAGAAGAGTGAATAGTGAGAGTGTCATAATCATCTATTTTTGGCCCAACCTTGTGACGAATGAATACCAGTGGAACATGATTGATGGTGCAATAGAATTTTCCTTTGTTAGGATCAATGCTTTCAACAAATTCTGTAGGCATATCAGAAAAGTTAATATTTTTAAGCTTTGTTAAGTGTTTGATGCCAAAGGGTACTTTCTTCAATGTAGAAATTCTTTCAACACTCAAATATTCAAGATCAAGTAAAGCCTCATTGTCAATGATGATGGAATGAACTCTATTCAAATGGGCTAGAAGCAGTTTCTTCAGTTTTGGAAATCCTCTTTCTTCGAAATGCAAAATTTCGCCGTTGTAGGCGTTGTCACACAACGAAAGGCGCAGTAGATTTGGCAAGTTCTTCAATGACTTTAGAGGATCATCTTCTAACATGGATAAACATAGCCTTAGATTAACAAGATACTGAAGTTTTGGAATCCAGTCAGGCAACTTCTGTAGTCGCGCTTTCAAGTTGAGCCAACGAAGTTGCGGCGGAGATGATATGAAATTTAAGTCAATGATTTCATCCTCAGATACTGCAGTGATGTTCAGAGATTCAAGTTCTTTCATCTCTACTATTGAAGCACATAAGGCATTCCCGAATTCTCGACGTACACGCCTTAAGCCTAACCTCCTTAACTGCCTCAACTTCTTAAGCTTTTCGATAAGGTCTAGCTCACCATGATCTGCTTCAACAAAATAAAGGTTTTGTAGGGATGTCAAGAATTCAATACCATTTTTCACCACCACTCCTTTAGTAGTTCTGATAGCACAATAATCTGTTTCGTAGTTTCTGTAATAAGCCGAAAGATGTCGTAGCTTTGTGAGCTTCTTTATCTCACTTGGTAACTGATGCACAATGGTTTGCCTCAGATCCAAGGTTTCTAAGTTATGAAGGTTACCAATAGATTTAGGAAGAGCCTGCACTTTTGTATTCCTCAAGTTTAAGTATCTCAAGTGAAGAAAGTTTCCTAAATTATCAGGAACATAGTTCAATGAAGAATCTTCGAAATCAAGTACTTTCAAATGCTTGAACTTTGCAAAGATTTTAGTCATGAAATCTTCAGGTAGTTCACCTTTTTCGAAAATATGGACAGCGCGGATGCTCAAGTGAACTGCACAGCTCAACACATCCTTGGAACTAGTTGCGATGGATAGGCGCCTCGCTAATCCAACTTCAATTGGTTGATCATCTTCATGCACAAAATGGCAAAAGCTTAAATCCTTCATTTTTCTCATGATCACTTCGCGTAATAAACCATGGACTTGGCATCTTTTAATTTTCCCGTCGCATCCTAGTTTTGAGACTTGAACCAAGCTTCGATGTATTAACTCTGTCAAGTATTCTTTGGCAACTTCCTCTAAAGTTCTTTTCCCCTCATTTTTAACAAATCCTTCGGCTATCCATTGTCTTGTCAATCTCCCAGTACTAATGGAATTGTTCTCCGGATATACACCAAAATACAACATACATGCTTTCAAATAGTAAGGAAGGTCATCAAAACTTAGAGATAAAATCTTTGTTAAATTGGTTAAATGGGCATTACACTCTAATTCTAGACTCAGATTCCGAGTCAGCTTTTTCCATTCAATCATGGTTTTAGCTTTTGTTGACAAAAGACCGCCGATGGCCACAATTGCTAGTGGCAGCCCCTTGCATTTTTGAACAATTTCATTAGACATATCCATGAGCTCTAATGGACAATTCTGGTCAATCTCGTATCGAAATGTCTTTTTGCAGAAGAGTTCCCAAGCTTTGTTTGGAGGCAAAAGTTGTAAGCTTTGAACACGAACCGGAAAAGCTTTCTTAAAAAACTCAGCAACATGCATCATTCTAGTAGTAATAATGATCCTACTTCCTTTGTTATTATTAGGCATGGCAAGTTCAATCTCATCAGAAAAATCCAGTTTCCACACATCATCAAAGAATACTAAGTACCTCTTTTGCTGAAGGTATTGCCTCACTTCTGTTATCAGTGTTTTCTCATCCATCTTATGCATATTCTGAGGAAGAGGCTCCAATGTCTCTTTACAAAATTGCTCTATCATTTCTATCAATAATCCCCTTATGGTGTATGATTGAGAAACTATGATGAAAGCACAACAATCAAAGTGCCCTGTAACATTCTGGCTGTCAAAAACTAGCTTGGCCAGAGTTGTTTTTCCGAGTCCCCCCATTCCTACAACTGAAATAGCTGTGCGCTCGGCTGCTCCTTCCAATAACCAACCAACCAATTCATCTCTCGGAGATTCGAATCCAACGACTTCTGACTCTTCGATGAAAATTGAAGACAATCGATGATCATGCCATTTGTCAACTTTTGTCCCTGTTGATCCTCCTTGTTCATGTAAAGACTGAAAGTTATACCTTTCGCTTCGTTCTTTGATTCCACGGATCGATAAATTAATGTCTTCGATCTCAGACATTATTCGATGACGAGCCTTCAAACTTTTGACTAGGTGACCAATCTTTCGGAATGAAGCTATACATCCCGGATGATGGACCCTTTGTGCCAGATAAATGTACTCATCGATGACATCTTCGATACGAAATGAAACCTCTCTCAGTTGCTTCACCCAAACTTTTATTCCTTCACTAGTGTCACCATCACCTATAGCCCTTGTATCTGCATCTTTGAGGAATGCTCCAATACTTTCTAGTTCATCTTTGATGTGTGCAAACTCTTTGTGAATCCTTGCTAGAAAAGTAAACTCTTCTAGTAGGAGTTTGTACACTTGATCTATAACAAATAATACTGCAGTTTCTGCCATTTTGCTTTGTGCTTTTGTTCTATTTCATTCCATCCTACAAGTTTTAGAGAATGTAATGAGTTTGATTTCATTAACATGAATAATGCTGAGTACAGTAGTGTGTAACAGTGTACTTATAGAGTGCATGATTGCAAATATGCTAGTTAAGATAAGATAGAGTTGTTACCAAAAGAACTGAAAAGTATGGGTCTCCTATCAAATACTAATACGTGTATGATCCTTTTTCCGAAGTATGTGGTTGTCTTTTACGATAATGGAACCTTTCACCTTTGGATGGAAATCCAATAATATCTTACATCATTAAAAATGTATGATGTATCCTATATTTTCTTTATATTATAAATAGTTTTTATCGGATATAGATATATCTATCTCTCCCTTATATACAACATTCCTTGGATGAGAAAACAAATATATGTACTTGAATTTTATATATTGTCATTTTATAATTTATTATTCATGTTTTATAATTATTGACTCTTTAAAAAAAATCAAATAAATATTGAATCATGTATTATGTATAAATCTTTGTATTATAGTGTTGTGGTTAATACTTCTTTGAATTATATAATAAGTAAATATATTTTTTATATAAATTTGTATCATATAGTGAACTTAAAATATTTTTCAGATCACTTACCCTTCTTGAAATAATAAAACTATTCTTAAGCTTCAAAAATTTATATCTACCACTTTCTTCTCTCTTTCTTTTTTAATTCTCTCAAACCAAACAATGCAACATTCTACTCTATTTATTAATCAACCTAATTAATAATTTTTTAAATCTAATCAATTAATTTAAGGATATTTTAATAATAAAATCAATTAATATGTGAAAATGATACTAGTACTAAAACTTATACCTAAAAATATCTTATAAAAATAAGTTGTTTTGATTGTTGTAGGCACAGGTTGACCGATCTAATCCGTCCAATACATAGCTGTCAACAACAGTATAAGACTCTTGAGTTTGTCTTTCATATACCAACTCATTATTAGATTCAATCATCTTTATACTATCAACAATATTTTTATCGGATAAAAAATTAATTTCTTTCAAAATATGTGATATTTTTTAACAAATGTTGTTTTCTGGAATTGAATTTTTTATTATTTAATATTTTTGGGTCTCTTATACTACTAAACTAATATGATGATACAACCATGAATAATAAAAGATGCATAACTTTTTAACCAACTTTTAATTTTAATTCCTAATATAAATTTATTGTACTTAATTTTTATATCGAAACAATATTCACCATTTTCAATCGAGACAGTCATGTATGTATGTAACTATGTATATAATATATATATAAATCTCCAGCATGGATACATTCATATCAAATTAAATTAGGTAGCATCTTGTATCATTAATAAGATTTTATAAAAATATAAATTCGAAACAATTTGAAGTTCAATAGTTGTATAATCAAACAGCTTAAATATTCAAATAGTTAGTTAACCTTGATGATGTATATAAATGAACTACTAAATAATTTTAGATCTGTTCTATTATATAAGATATTAACTTTGGATATAAAAAATTAATAATGATATATGAATAGTTCCTCGTTGTACTAGATAAAGAAAGAATGTGAAATGATGCATGTAGAAGAAATAGAAGAAGAGCTTACAGGTTCAGTTTGAGTTGGTGATGTAGAAGCATGAGATCCAGACAGTGTTTATTTCTCTCAAGTAGAGTAGTGGACTAATTCAATCATCACAAATATCATATGCTCTTTCTATAGCTTCTCTCCATATTATTTAATTATTATCATGCATCATATATTATTATATCAGAGAGTACATTTTTTGTGAATATTTTTTGGCTTAGAAAATTTGTTACATTAATGTGATTAATCAAAAAATAGTTAATTATTAAATTTTTAATTTAAATATATTTTGTTCAACAAACTATTAGATACATATGTGCTCCCTATTATCACCTTCGTTTAACAGAGTTGCAAACTCTGCTCTGCTTTGTTCCACTATCCATGTACCTGATTTTTAGTGTATTCTGAAAGGAAAATTTTATATATATTTATTACGTTATTTATTATTTATTTGTATTATTTATAAATGATAATTAAATATAAATAGTTAATTATGGAGTACACAACAAAGCACATGCATCCCTTTCACTCTTTTTATTTCTATTTTCAACGATGACATGTTACTCAAAACACATTTTAACTTAATTGAAAATGATGAGTTTATTATATATTGGAAAGTGGGGAATATGCACATAAACTTTATAAATTCACAAATTCATTCATTGCAAATCTATTTCTTTCCCTCAAGCTAAATGTGTCATATTGACACAATTAGAAAATTCCTATCAATTATATGTTCATAACAAAAAAAAAATTGATTTTTAGTATGAAATCTTCTATCTCTATATAAGTTTAAAGCTAATTGGTCAAACTTATAAAAAATAATCCACATTCTAAATGTGATAATCCTGAAGTGAGTTTTTTCTCTAGTAACAAATCAAGTATAGTAAACCTTATTGATCTGTTAATCAATAAAATTATTTTACATAATTACTATAAAAAAAATTACTAATTGATATGATGGTCAATATTAATATTTATATGATAGCAAATATAAATAAAATAAACAAAAGTTAATATAAGGATTAACTCTTTAAAGTAAAAGGTGAAAGAATATTCATATATACTAATCCTCTTGCTTTTAGGAAAATATATTATATTTTCATACAGGTTACAAAATATTCTTGCCCAAATATCACAGCATAATATAGTTTTTCTGATGCCAACAACATCAATGTAGAAAGCATATATTTATTCAGGATACAAGAACACTACGAATATTCGAGGTTATTGAAGTATCGGTGCATCATAGCTCAGAATACAAGAACAAACTTCCTTCAGAAGTAAAAAAGTTGATGACATTATAATAGAGGTACATATCAAGAGAAGGGGAAGTAAAACCTATGGCTCCATTGCAGTAATAGTCCTAAGTGCTTCAAAAACCAACAAAAACAAGTGCTATAGCATGAAGCCAGCACTAGGACTATGTTTAAAAACAAGGAGGAAAAAAACTTGAGTTAAGAAACTCAGGTTGCATCCTCCAGCCTAATGGCAATGGGCCATGAATATAGAGCAGAGCTTCCCCATTCGTCTCGGAAAACGGGAAAAGGATGAGTTGTGGAAAAGAAGAGTTCGTTATTTTTCGGCATCTTTGATATGTGGTTTACAACATACAAGTTTTATGTACACAGTATAGTGTGCTTGCAATTCTTTTTCTTTGACTAGCCCCTTCTCACAAATAATATAGGTGAGTGAGGATGTTGCTGAAGAAGATTATGATTCTTCAAGGTTGGCTTTGAGTCATTATCATCAGATCTTGAGTTAAGCCTAATCTGTGTATATAAAGCTAGAGTTAGTAAAAAAGTATGGCATAGTGCACGAGGCTCCATCCAATAGGATCTGGGGAGGGTAGATGTATGCAGCCTTACCCTTGCAAACGCAGAGGCAAGGTTTAAACCCACGACCTCCAGGTCACAAGGCAAGCAACCTTATCGTTGCGCCGAGGCTCACCCTCAATATGGTTAATATTAGTTATTACATGACAATGACATATCTTATATATTAAGTTCCAAACCTCCAGAAAATATTAATGTTGTAAGATTCAATGGACCATAACTTAAAGAAAATACTTGTAAAACATTCCAATCATCACACTGTTAAACCAAATTCATTCAGTTTGCTATCTTGTCTGTGGTACAGTTTCTTGCAATTGATTAGAACACCACCACACTCAACCATGTTTCATAGTGAAACCGTTCAAATAAAGAAGGTACATAGACTTCTTATAAGTCACAAGCCACTCTTTACTACATAATTTAAGTGTGTTATCCTTTGTGGATCGCATCACATGATGCGGCCACAATATTACAGTTGCGGATGCAACCGCATCACACCGCATTTGCAGTGTGACACCGAATCACAATGATATGGTCGCATCGTATCACATCTGGGCCGCATTGAAAAACAGTTTTTTAATCACAAAAAAGTTTCACACCGCAAACTGCATCGCAACGAGCACAATGACCACAATCACAGTAACCGCAACCACAATTTAAAACACTGGTACTGCTAGCGGCATTGAATTCATATAGTTACTGGACATTTTATTACTGTTTCCTACATAACATGCTCTCACTATCCATTATCTTACTCTGTATTTCTTTCTCTTGATCTTTTCCATTTAAAGAATTGATAACTATTGCACATTTGATGTTATGCAATATAATATTTAGGAGTTCATGCCTTTTTTCTTAAGAGAAGCAGAAATAATAAGGTAAAGATTCACAAGGCAAACCTCATATTTCTTGAGTAATGATGCCAACAATGTGGCAACAACTTGGATAACAAATTTCTGACCGACACAAGCACGCGTACCAGATCCAAAAGGAAGAAATGCTGCATTTTCATTTGGATCATTCAGTACAAATGCGCTGAATCCAGCATTTGTAGATTCTTCAGTCGAACCTGAAGGAGTTATCAACATTGAAAGATTAGTGATAGATGATGAGCAACAAAATTTTCTCCCCTACAACCTATAGAGGAGGGGTCGGAGATTGTGATAATAGAATTGAATTCCATATTTGACAGTTTCCTTGCCACACAACTATTTTCTCGCAACAGAAATGGGGGAAAGAAGAGGAGGAAGCAAAAATAAAAAACAAATAACAAATGGGGAGAGGCTGAGTTAACAAAACCACTCAAACAGAAATGTAATGCATCTTCTACATTATACTGGATTGGCTAGAATTACGAAACACAAGCACTATGAGATAAATTTTGTGATTTTCTATCTCCAAACATAGTATAGAGTGTATACTGAAATAAGTTCCGCAAAATGGAAAATAGTTTTTGTAACTAAAATACAAGCACAGTCAAAGTCTATATTTGTTAGGAAGTAAGTCTCACATCACCTACTTCATTCTCCTAAACATGGTTTAAATATCTGTTGGGCTACTACTCTCATTGCCAATTAGTTTTGACATGAAACCTTAACAATATTCAATATAGGAAGTTGAGAAAGACTGCTAACAATGTACAATTAATGGGACAGACCAATTAACCATTCAGAAGGTTTTAGTTGCTCTAGAGGGCTCGGTTATTGTTCCTTCACCTTTAACTTTGTTTTGTTAAAAGTCCTTCTCAATATCTCTCCCTTAAGCGTATACATGCATGTGTATGAAAGGGTGGATGGTGTGATTCAATACATTGCACGGGTAAAACTACTGTGGAAAACATCAACTGAGTACTAATCTAAACTACAAAACTCAAGGTTTCACATAAGGTATGAAACTTATGATGAATATCATGGCCCGTACCTGACCCCTTTGTACTTTTCGCGAGAAATCGGTATGGATTAAAGTCACTTGCATCACTCCCCCAACTGGAGTCATCCTTCTGCACCAATTGAACAGGAACAACAAGTATAGTTCCAGCAGGTATGGTTAC
This sequence comes from Lupinus angustifolius, assembly GCF_001865875.1. Classification (NCBI taxonomy): domain Eukaryota; kingdom Viridiplantae; phylum Streptophyta; class Magnoliopsida; order Fabales; family Fabaceae; genus Lupinus; species Lupinus angustifolius. The sequence goes on from NC_032012.1 coordinate 14,291,744, forward strand.
ACCAGTTGCAAAGCTCAAGTCTGACACAAGGATTAACAATAATGAACAAGTGAAATAGATACAAATGTTTAACAACAATGCCGAAATAGAGTTCAAGATGTTACAAATAAAAAAAGTTGGCTCAGTGTACGAGGCTCACACGGTCCCACCTAGTGGAACATGGGAAGGGCAGATGTACACACCCTTACCCAGCAAGCGAAAAGGCTAATTCCAGGATTCGAACCTATGACCCTATAGTCACTAAGCAGCACTCTTAACGTTGTGTCATGCCCACCCTCTTATTCCAAATTATTCAAAATTATGCTTGCACATTGCACTGGTATTGCATTAAATTACAATAATCTTCCTCTCCAGACCCAAACTAAACAAATTAAATCATATAAAGGAACAAGAATACTCTAACTTAATATCCATGTTTTGAAATCAATTACAGTACATCAGAAAAGGAATGGGCTCAAAAAACACATACCCAAGTCAAGATGATATAGGGTGTGTGCTTGGTACCATTCTTAGTTTAGAAAACAGTATTCAAGTATGACTACTGAAAAAGTTTTCAAGACAAACAAAAATAAAAAGAATTTGGGATGATTAATTTCAAAAACAGCTTTTAAAAAGACAAAAGGAAAATAACATTCTTATAAGTTTGTAAAGTAATTTTCCATGCTTTCCAATTAATTCAAATAAAAAATATGATCTTTTTATTTATTTTTACGAATAGGACCAACTCCAAGCACACTCATACATGCACTATGACTAATGCATCAGCATGAAAAGCACAATCATTGAACAAGTATCAAAACTAAAGTTTAGTAAGCATTATAAATTTGGTTCTTAAATGTGGCCTTATAAAATTTGTCCATGGACTTTCATATTGGTCGTTTCTCCCTTAACTTTTTATATCTATTCAAATACCACCCCAGCTTTTTCACACTATATAAGGTAACATTTCAAAGTTCACTATTTTTCTCACTTGTCTTGATTTACAAATCAGTTAGTGTTTTTACACAAGTAGCACAGGGAACAAATGTCTTAAATTATTTCATATCATACACAGTAAGAACAGTAAGCAATATCTCACCATTTTTTAGAGAACACCTCTGCAGCATCGGACCAGTGGGCAGAAGGCGTGCCGATTCATAAACTGTAGCCAATAACAACGGCATCTGATAAACATCTTCATGCTCATATTTTGATGGGTTTTTCCCCACCATGCTAATCTCCGAATAAATCTGCAGAAGTATATTCAAATAACAAGCAGTGCCTTGGAATCATCAAGTAAATTCAATCTTCAACCAAAAAGAACAATGCAACATTAGAAATAAAAAATCATAAATTAGACACATTTTTGTGCATATAAATCAAACCCAATTCTAACAGCAACATCATTTTCTTCAAAAAGGTCCGAGAAAAACTGTCTTCAATAACTGTTAACAATGATACGGTTAAGAAATCTCATTTCAAACAGATAGGGAAAACTGTAAGTTTATTATATGCTGAAGCAAAAACAATTGCATTTAGGAGACTTAGATGTCAAGTAAGAGGTAAAATGCAAATTCACTTTAACATGTAATTTTCTCGACAAGCAGAGTGAAAATCCAAAGTAAATCTAGGGAATCATTTAAGAAGATTTAGTGTAGAAATTAGACTGTTGGTTTTGAGCAATGGAGAATACACAAAATAATATGATGCATAATGAATTTCGATAATGAATTGGGTCGTACAAGGATGACAGAATAAACAAAATCCTACCTCATCTTGTATGTCCAGATGCATGGCAAGCCTAGTCAATAAGTTGGCGATTAAAGCAGCTGTAGTTTGACATCCATGAAACATCACACGCATGATGTTCCCACAAGGTTCTTCTTTAGAATTCGGATTATCATTAAGGTCACGAAAGAAACGGCAATCCCAGAATTCATCACTAGAACAGCTTTGCTCACAATGCGCTGACTTCATTTCTATCTTACTTTCACCATTCACGTTTTGATCAATATGGCCGAATAGCTTCCAACTTGTTTTACAATTCTGAAGGATATCTTGAGTTAAGCATTTCAACTTCGCGCACAATCCTTGATACCTCCAAAACCCTTGTCTCCAGAAAGGCGTAACGTTATAGGAGGCCCAAAAGCAAGCATCTTTTGCAATCGTCATAAGCAGTTGCTCGTACGTTGCAGCCTTCGGCCAGGCCAAGAAGCCGTGTCCGAAGAATGTGGCTCCCATTATGGTGAAAGCCATATGCTGAGAAACCAACCTACAATCGATACTTCCTCTGGCTCTCATGTTTTCTATTTTATTCATGATAAAGTCTGAAACCTTCATAAGAATTGGATCAGAAGTCTTGATCAATCTTTCATTCAATTCTGTTGTCAATAATTCCCTTCTCTTTTGCACCTGAAAACATTTTAAATTAATTTCCCAGCATCTATAATCAGAGCGAGAACAAGATACATAAAGAAGACAGGACCTGTAATTCCTGTAGAAAACATTTGAGATGCATAATGAAAATGCATGAACAAAATTTGAGTTTTTTCTCTTTCTATTCTAATGGTTTCTAACAACACATGAGAGCTGAAAGCAAAGGAAAGAATAACACAAAACCTAGAGAAGAGAATATTAAAACCGAGTTCCATGAATTAAAGACAGTGAAAAGGAGAAATTCTACTCGGTGGATGGTAGAGTGATTATACCTTAGATTTGTTTAAAGTATCGTAGAAAATCTCTTAGGATTGAGATTACTCTAGTTTATCTCTTATGATTTGTTTCCTTATTTAATTAGGAGTCTAGTATTAGTATAAATAAGGGTTAGTATTAAGTCTTTTGTATCATAATATGATCACAATATCATTCATAATATTATCGATGCAATTTACTATTTTGATCATTCTTTTTTCTCCCTTCACATCTAAACCCTATAATTTCAACATGAAATAATTGAAAAACATGTACATAAGACTAACAGAGTACAAATTTAGCAACTAGACAGTTAAGCACAATAAATTACAAGATCGAGACAGAAAAAGATGTTACGAAAAAAAAGTAACTAGACAGTTAAGCACCTTTTCAAAGGAAGGGGCGAAGAGGTTTGATTTCCCAAATGCTAGATGAAATGCTTTTCCAGTAAAAGGCAACTTATCCTTGGCCTTTGTAAGCATCTCTTGAATAAGCACCGGATCCTTAACTGACACCAGAAGTTGAGTAGGACCTAACCACAGTTTAAGAATTGGTCCATACTTCTCATGGGATTCTGACAACACATCTGGAAATCAAAAAACCAAAGTAATTAATTAAAAGGGCGGTCCAGTGAACGAGACTCTCATGTAGTTGGGTCTGGGAAGGGTATATCATAGATGTATGCAGCCATAGCCCCACAAATGGAGAAACTGTTTCCAGAATTTGAACCCGTGACCTCATGGTCACTAAGCAGCAACCTTAACATTGCGCCAAACTCAGTTTTAAAAATACAACAGGCTATATTACTATCTACTATTCAACACACACAAAAACAAGTCATGACATGAAAAGGCCTATAATTTGAACTAACATAAACTTCATCATACTATTACAAAACTAAAAATAAGAAAACTGATAACTAAAAGTGTTAGGTATTTGAAAAATATATAATGGAGTCCCATTTCCAAGCAACGGGTAGAAGTGTTATAAACAGATTTAGGAGCTGAGTATAACATTAACAGCGATCATAGTGCTATTAAGTGTTTCCACTCAATCTGGTAACCCATTAAATATTAAACAAACTAAAGTGTTTTGTTTCAGTATCAAATATCTTCTCATCATTTCGTTGCTAAAAGATTGTGATGATGATATCTTTTAGTGAATTAATCTCAATGTCTTGCAGTATTTGAAAGAAAAACTTCTACTTTAGTTGGTATATATAGCTTATTAATTCAATCAAGAAAATAGTAGAACTGTTTGGTGAACTCAATACACTAGCTACACAGTTATAAGCTTTAAGCTAAAATCTCACCTCTTTCAGGCAGATTCACATCTATAAGCTATAATCTCACATCTATAAGCTAGTTTTACTGAATATGGCTTAATTCACATTTGATGATGGCTATTGCTGCATATGTTTGGTGGTTTGAATGATTTATCCAAAAATAATAACTAAAGCTTTTAGTTCTCATTCAATCATTGACAACTTCAAGTCTTTAAAAGAATGAAGGATATCACTTTAAATGAAGCTTTTTTATTTATTTTCCATAGCTTATTATTAGTTTGCAATAATGTTATTTTGAAACTTCGACCAATGTTCCAAAAAATAAGCAATTGAAGAATCACCCTTCTCTTTCCATGTATAACTTGAGAAGCAATCCATCCACTCAACTAATTAAAAAACACTAAATTCACAGCATTCAACAAAGATTTTAGGGTCTATTTGCGAGTTGAGTTTTTGGGGAAAAGTTAATGAAAATGGAAGGTTTGGGAGTCATCAAATACACTTCTGAATGAAATATCATCTATTTCTCTTTTTTCCCCTCCAAAACTTAACTCATATAATGGCCCTTTATCCTTAACAAAACCCCAAAAGAACAATAATTGAATAATTAACATTAAGAAGCAACTAAATCAGAGACCAACATATTGGTAAATTGTCTAAACCCAAAAACCACTTGTCTACAACCCAAAAAAGCAAATCATCATCATAATAAAAAAAAAACAAAAGAACCCAACAAATTGATTAAGAAAAATAAGAACAAACAAAATCCAAGTAACTCACCAGTGAGATTTTGGTGGGAAAAGAGGTGGCAGTGACCAAAAAAGGAGTGAGAGGGAGGGCCAGGAATGCTTTTAGCTTTATACCATAAACAGAAGACATTGAAAAGTTTTATGAGCAAAAGGGTAGTGATAACAATAAGAAAAAGCCACAGAAAAGCATTGAATTCTCTTGTAGCAAAATCCCTTAAGAGTAGTTCATAGGAATAAGTGTTGTTGCATCTAGAGTGAAGAAAAAGAAGGCCAAAAAAAGTGGTGGGAAGAGAAGAATGATGATTATTAGTGATATTATGAGATGGGTAGTTCATTTTGTCATGGATTTTGGAGAAAAGATAGAAGCTTTGGGAATTGTTGATCTGATAATGATTGTGTTTCTTTTCTAAGTTGGACTTTTGAGGTGAGAGGGAAAATAGTGACAGATATGATACGACGTTGTCGTTTTTGGAGTTTTGTGTCGTCTTGTTCGGTTCATGAGATATGAGGTGATGGGAGCGACACGTGTCTCATTCACCGACCAGGACATTTTTCCACATTATTCACCATAACTATAGTTTTAATACTACCTGTGCGAATGCACGGGGCGGTGTTTTTTACTACATGATTAAGAACATATATATTATATACATATATTATTTCTTTAAGATAAGGAATCATTTCAAATTTTGTTATTTTGAAATATCTTTTAAAATTCAATGTCCCTCATTGTTCAACCTCACAAATATTAAATATACACAATATAATATTGTGGAAAAACTTGATTATATGACCAGAAAGATCAAAAATTATAAATGCATTTAGAAGTTGTTGAGTTAATAAGTTAAATTTTGGTCCTCATTAGTATTACACATGTCAATATAATCAAAATTATTGTCTTCATTTTATCACATAATATTGTGAAGTTTAGAAATATTTGCTTCAACTTAATAACCGACTGAATTGAATTGTAAAATTTTTTATTTGGAATTAAAGTAAAAAAAATTATTTATTTGTTCAATAATTTCAATAGTTGATGCAATTATTATTTTTGGTTATAAAAACTCTTTATTTTTTAGCGATCTTGTAGATCTGGATAAGTACTTTGAACTATGACATCTATTGGATTATCAAAATTAACAAATGTATATGTCATTAGGTATGTAATGACGTAGTTATGAGAATTATAAAAAATTTATAATTTAACTAATACATACTAATGTTATTATATTTTTGTGTTAGCGATTATGTATAATTACAATAGTTTATTATAATATTTTAAAATTGTATCATTATCTTGATTATATATCTTCATCCATACAATTTTTATACAATAATATTTCAATGATCCGTAGAGAGTGACAAATAACACATAAAATAATTAAATGATATTAATTGAAAACATTTTAAGATCTATTTAAATGTGTAACTACTACATATTCAAGTTATTATAATTAAAATATGTTTTCAAATTTTCCTAACAACTTTAATACTTAATTATAAAATAGAAACTAAATCATCGTAATTAAGAGTAGAGGTCCACTTATTGCAAAAGTAAGTTTTTTAAAACTTACTCTACATTCTAGCCATTAATTTAGGGAAATCCCAATTATTTGAATTAGTGAGTAGGTCTAAATATTAGTTATCCCTGTTAATTGTTAGGATAAGGAGTAAATGTAAAAAACTCACTCTTAGAGTAAGTAGATCCCTGCTCCATAATTAGTACCCTCAATTCCTTAATTATAGAAAATGAAACATTTAGGAATTACCAACTTTTCTTCTAATTAATATTAAAAATAATTATTTTTATGAAATAAATTAAATATTAAAACATATTTTTATTAATTATAATATCATAGTTCACTCTATTAATAATAAGATTGTATTTTTAATATTAAAGTTTTAAAAAATAATTAAATGAAATGTTTTAAAATCTATTTAAATAATTAATATTAAAAATTGTTATTTTAAGAAATAAATTCAATGTCTATCATTTTTATGCCAAATATAATAACAAAGATTTCCTCATTAATTGTAATATGATAACACATTCTTTCAATTAATAATAATTAGTATGTTAGTTTTTGTTGTAGGTGGTAGTCAAATCTTAAATCTCCTTCACTCCTCTCCTAAAAATCAAACCACATTGTAACTCATTTTTTATCGTTTTAAGTTTGCTATGAGTGAGGTTCGAAACATTGTTATTATTGCTCCAAATTCCTTATTTCGTTATTTATGCCCTAAATTCCTTAATTCCAGGAAAGTAAGAGAATTATCTACATTTCTTCTAATTAATACTAAAAAAATTTATTTTTATGAAATAAATTCATTGTCCATCATTTTTATGTGAAGAAATTTTTTAACATATTTCCATATTAATTATAATATCATATTTTATTCTTTCTATTAGTAATAAGATTGATTTTCTACTATTTATGTTTTAAAAATGATTAAATGATATTAATTGATAACATTTTAAGATATATTTAAATGTGTAACTACAACAAATTTCATTTAATGTATTTAAAATATTTTTCAAAATTTCATAACAACTTTAATACATAATTTTAAAGTAGAAACTAAATCATAATTAATGCATATTTATAACGAATGATTTACGTTATATTCCATTATAATTTATAATAATTGTTCTTTATGATATGTTTTGATTTATGTTGGTAATTGATTCATTCTATTTTGTAACTGAATCGCAAATTTATATTCTATTTCTCTAACTTATACAAAAAAATCAAACTACTCTATTTCTTCATGAGTTTTGAATCATATGTTATATTATTTACGATGTTAAAACAAAATAAAATATAAATGAAATTAAATATTATTGCACAAATTTATTAGTTATAATTCCACAAATTTATCTACATAATTAGCATTGCCTAAAATTTAGAAATCATAAATAATTTAAACAAAATATAAATCTAATCAATTGATTATCACAATAAAAAATTATTAGTTATAATTTTGCAAATTTATGTTCATAATGAGGATTGCTTAAAATTTGGAAATCATAAATAAATTAAATATATATATAAATCAAATAAAAATGATGCATTATTCTTCTTCATATATAGGAATGCTAAAAATCGAGAAATAAAGAACAAAGATATTATATTGTGTTGTTGACCCAAACAATACAAATTTCTAAGCAAACAATTAAAAAATGTAATGAAGTTTAAGTAAAATTCCGAAGAGGGTGATTAACACTGTGTGTTTCTGAAACATGCAAAATAAAAAAAATTAAAATAATGATTCTATGAATAAATAAGTATATAAGCAAGATAAGAGATGCAAGTAGAGAAAATTGCAGGGATGTTTCACGGGAGAACCAAACTATAAATAAAAAGAGAAAATGATAAGAATGAGATAAGATGAAGAGATAAATATATTATTAACAAAAATAAATAGACAAATAATTGTAATATTGTAAGTGAATGTATAATATAATAGAGATTGTGTACATACCATATGTTTTGAAGGTTTGATCTTCCTTCAGGAAGATACATTTGTTTATCAGATGCTAAAGGAGAAAATTGTTGGAAGTATATATCTACAAAATAATGAAATTAGTGAGAACACGTCTATAAAATAA
>NC_032012.1:14300157-14418606 GCF_001865875.1 Lupinus angustifolius
ATCAATGATAAAATAAGAACAAACCTACCAAATAAACCAAAAAATTAATGAAAAATGTACTAAAGATTAGATCTACTAAATAAATAAATAAGTGCACTCTAAAGAGGATCTTCTAAAGAGAAAGAAAAATGATGACAATGAAGAGACATAATGAAATGAAATGAAATTGGAGAGAAAAAAAGATTATTGAGAGAAAAAGAATGTTGGAAGAGAAAAAGAGAGTCATAGACTCAATAACAATTCAAATGTATTACATCTTAAAAAGTGCAATAAAAAAGCCTTTAGAAGAGATGACATAAAATGCAATAAACTATATTAAATACAATAATTGTCAAGAAAGGGCAAATATAATGTGGGAAGGTACATATGATTACTATGGAACCATTTTGGAGAGAGGAAAATGAAGGAGAAGACATGTGACAATTGATGAGGTGGCGTGAGGAGGAGATATCATGTGGCAATTGATGGTGTGGTGAGAGTTTATTTTGTTATATAGGTAATAGAATAGATATCTGCACATATTTACTATTTTAAGCATGCTATCATTCTTTATATGTTAAAAGAAATATATGGAATTGAGATATATGAGTTTCATATATTAATATTTATCATTAATATTTAATCTTATTGATTGTTTAAAAAGTTGCGAATAAATAGTAGATGATGTATTCAGTGTGCATAATTTTTTACATTAACATCATATAAATATTACACTATTTAATAAATATGAATAATTAACTGGTGAATTAATCATATCAAACTATTTATTATATTGTTAATAGGTAAATATCAACTTCGAGATATAGAAATTGAAATATGATGTCTTATATGAGAATATAGCATCTTTTTACTCACATGTATCAACTCATTTTTTGTGTCAGCTGTTGAATTTCTTATTTTTTCTGTAAAACATTATTTCTTTATTTATGAATATTTTTTATATTCTCTATAGTCTATTTTTTTAATATTTACTTTTTTTGTAGTTTAGTTGACATATTTCTTATAAATAATATTTATTTTTAAAAAATGTTGCTCTAAGTTCTAATATATTTTATGTTAGTTAGTTGTATTTTATTGGTTTGTGGGTGTTCTTTCCTAGAACGCAAAGGTATGGAACGGTAGTTGATCGATTGTAGAGGATGAAGAGGAGGAAGAACGTCAGTGTAGCGGGATGATGTGGAAGAGCTGGACCCAACGGTGGAGGTACCTGAAAAGGTTCTCCAACGATCAAGTCAGTATATGAACTTGGGTGAGAAGTGTATGGGAATATAAGAATATGAGGAGAGATAGCAATAGAGTAAGTAATGCTTAGAGAGTAGAGAGATTGGAATACTTCCTGTTGGTAGAGACTTCTATTTATAGGGGGGAGAGTTGACTTTGGGCTTCTGACAGGTAGTGTAGTACATGGCCGACCAAGAGTATTGTCGGGGGCTGCTTTTTCCGTGTCAGGCGGCCTACCAGCGCCGTACTCTGTGCTACCTTGTCTTTTAGCATGTGGTCAGTTTGGTAGCCGTTTTGTAGTATGCATGCCGTGTTGGCAGGTGGGTTGGTGAGGTACAGACGACATGCCTGGAAGTGTCTCCAAGGTCAACTCTTGTGGGCCAATCACGCGAGACCTACCTCGGCGACCAAGCATATGGGCCTTATGGATCACCGGGTAGGAACAGTTGCCCCCAGTCTGCCAGGATGTTGGGCGAGCATGTTGGGAGACTCTAAACGAGCCTCACATGACTTGGATTACTTCATGGTGGAACAGTTGCCCTCAGTCTGCTAGGCGAGCATGTTGGGAGACTCTAAATGATCCTCAAATGACCTCTTCCTAGGCGATCCAATTGTGTGGGATTTGGTGAACTGAGATTGAAAGGCGTTGTTCTGAGTTCGCTAGGACGCTGGGCGAGCACTGTTAGAAATGTTCCTCGATTTGGCGATTGCCTAATTGGGCGAATTGATCCAACTTCAGCAACTAGACGTTCTTCTCATTTGGGGTTTTGTGTGACATGTCTCTTTGGTTCTTCGCAATATGTGACAAGTATTAATGACCTTGGGTAATGTATCCGTTGGGGTGGGACGTTTCATTATTACCTGTCGTGGCCCTTGATGTCCGCCGAACTTTGTCGTGACGTGAGAGTGACTGTTGGTTATTCGGGTGCCAGCACGTATCTCTTCTTTATACCTTTGATTTCCGCCGAATTTTCCTTGTTTTTCGGGTTTCCGTTGGATTGCACTCGAGTGTTTTTCTACGGTCCTGATGAGAACGGGGTTGGGCCTTGCCACGGGGCCCATGGCTCAGGTTTTTCTTATAAATAGAAAATGCCTCGTGGCATTTTCTCTTTTACCTGTTTCCATCCTTCTTGAGTATTCTCTGCAATCTTCTCTCCCACCATGTTTTTCTTCGTGATTTTCCTCCAACATCCTTTCAACTTCTTCCAACTTTCTTCCTCTAATCCAGGTAACACTCGTTCCTCATGGTTTACATATGTGATTACGAGTCTGATTCTGATGTGGAGATCCTTCCTGGACCTCCACCGTGTTTCCAAAAACCACCGTCCTCATCTTATGCATTGGTGGAGGTTCCCGAGCCGTTGTGTATCATTCCACCTCTTCCCAAAAATGGAGGTGCAGGGTTCCAATGGAGAGGTACTGACGATTTTCTGGCATCATTGCTTGCCAAGTATGGGTCTATTTTGAGCTACAACTCTGAGTCTGAGTCTGAGTCTGAGTCTGATGACTCTTGTGATGGCAGGTTCATGATGACGAGGACATATAAGGTCAAGGCCCCTCAACTGTCTGTTCCTGAAGAGATGGCCGGGGAGGATTCCCGCTATTGTTGGGTTGACAGGGAGGTGCTTGGCACTCCTAGCAAGTTCCCCTACGGGACTCCCCTTAATGTTCATGTGGCCAAAGAATCATTTCCTGGCTTTGAGATCAGCGCCCCTAAGTCGGGGGAAAGGGTTTGTTACAACTTCGCCGAAGAGAAGAGTGATAAGTATACCTTCTTCTTCTATGAGGCGTACTGCCGGCGCTTGGGGCTTCGCCTCCCGCCTGGAGCATTTGCGGATCGCTCCTAGTCAACTGACCCCCAACTCCTGGGGGTTCATTCGAGCCTTCGAGATCATGTGCAAGACGGCGAACATCCCTTGCACACTAAATTTATTCTTCAGGATGTTCTACGTTGGTCATTGCACCAATACTGACGAAGATAAAGAGGGTCGTCATGGATGGACGTGTCTCCAATCTCGGCCCAGGCGGGGGGTTATTTATGCCATTTTCATCAAACGAGAAGAAGTGGAAAAGCGGATACTTTAGAGTGAACGTCCGGAAGGCATTCAACTCTTGGTGTTTTACCAAGTCTGGCGCGCCGCGATTTTCTTTCTCGTAGAATGGGGACATCCACCAACGACCTTCTAAGGGCTTTCAAGTGGAAAAGTTTGTAATTTCCTTGCTCCTGGGGGAATATGTAAAAGTTTGTAATTTCCTTGCACCGACGAGGATAGAGGAGACTGCCGCTACTGCCACGGTGGCGACCCCTGCCCCTGTCCACTTGAAAGCCCTTAGAAGGTCGTATAGATAGAAGCCTCATTGGTTTGGGCGTTCATGAGCGCCTGATCACTTGTTTTGGGGATATAAATGGAAGAGAGGCGATCTTGGCTACCCCGAGAACTTTTCTTCTTGCTTGGATTGGCGGGGCGATCTTGGCTACCCCGAGGAGCAAGAAAAAGTTGCACTCATTGTGTAGGTGCGGGCGTTGGGGGAGGAGAAGGCGTCTTTGGAAACCCGGGTTCGGGAATTGGAGGCGGGGAAGGTAGTTGTCGAAGCTGAAAAATCTGTTTTGCTGGAAGAGAAGGGTCAGCTGAGCGCCGAAAATGTGCAACTATAGAAACTTGTGGGCGAAGCCGCTGTAGAGGCGTGGGAGAGTGCCTAGGCACAGCTGGCGTTGGCTTTTCCAAGCACTGATTGGACTTGGATGTAATTGGGTGCCTATGTGGAAGAAGGTTGCCTACTGGCAGCTGATGTGAACGGCGATCCAACTCCGCTGCCTTTTCCTGGTCAAAATGGGGGAATATGTAATTTCCTTTTAGTAGCTTGTAATAGTTTTTTTCTTGATTGAGCAGTCTTTGCAACTTGCCTTTTTGTTTCAATTTCGTATTACAAAATGACTTGCACAATTGGCAAATGAATTTGTCTTAAATAACTTTGAATGTTTGATGGAAGCAATTCTGGATTTGATCGCCTTTTAGTGTACCCGGTGAAGTGGGAAGTGATACTGCCTCGGGCGGCTGAGTGCAGCAGGCAAGGGGGGCGAAAACCGGGCTCTTGGGTGCACGTGAAAACTAGGAGTGGGAAGTGTTCCTCGCTTATGGCGCGTTTGTACACCAAGCAAGGGGGGCGACAACCGGCCCCTTGGGTGAATGTGAAAACCACGAGTGGGAAGTGATGCTCACATCGGGCAGGTTAGTGCGCCAGGCAAGGGGGCCGAAAACCGGCCCCTTGGGTGAATGTGAAAACCACGAGTGGGAAGTGATCCTCGCTTTGGGCGGGTTAGTGCACTAGGCAAGGGGGGCGAAAACCGGCCCCTTGGGTGAATGTGAAAACCACGAGTGGGAAGTGATCCTCGCTTCGGGCGGGTGAGTGCACCAGGCAAGGGGGGCGAAAACCGGCCCTTTGGGTGAATGTGAAAACCACGAGTGGGAAGTGATCCTGCCTCGGGCGGGTGAGTGCAACAGGCAAGGGGGGCGAAAATCGGCCCTTGGGGTGAATGTGAAAACCACGAGTGGAAAGTGATCCTTGCTTCGGGCGGGTTAGTGCACCAGGCAAGGGGGCGAAAACCGGCCCCTTGGTGAATGTGAAAACCACGAGTGGGAAGTGATGCTTACTTCGGGCGGGTTAGTGCGCCAGGTAAGGGGAGCGAAAACCGGCCCCTTTGGTGAATTTGAAAACCACGAGTGGGAAGTGATCCTGCCTCGGGCGGGTGAGTGCAGCAGGTAAGGGGGGCGAAAATCGGCCCTTGGGGTGAATGTGAAAACCACGAGTGGGAAGTGATGCTCACTTCGGGCGGGTTAGTGCGCCAGGCAAGGGGGGCGAAAACCGGCCCCTTTGGTGAATGTGAAAACCACGAGTGGGAAGTGATCCTGCCTCGGGCGGGTGAGTGCAGCAGGCAAGGGGGGCGAAAATCGGCCCTTGGGGTGAATGTGAAAACCATGAGTGGGAAGTGATCCTTGCTTCGGGCGGGTTAGTGCACCAGGCAAGGGGGGCGAAAACCAGCCCCTTGGGTGAATTTGAAAACCAGGAGTTGGAAGTGATCCTCGCTTCTGGCGGGTGAGTGCACTAGGCAAGGGGGGTGAAAACCGGCCCCTTGGGTGAATGTGAAAACCACGAGTGGGAAGTGATCCTCGCTTCGAGCGGGTGAGTGCACTAGGCAAGCGGGGCGAAAACCGGCCCCTTGGGTGAATGTGAAAACCATGAGTGGGAAATGATCCTTGCTTCGAGCGGGTGAGCGCACCAGGCAAGAGGGGCGAAAACCGGCCCCTTGGGTGAATGTGAAAACCACGAGTGGGAAGTGATCCTTCAAAACAACACAAAGTGTAATACCTCGTTATCATATATATTTGAAAAATATTACAAAGGGATGACCAACTGCGGATGGGGTTGTCGCTTAGGCATAAAATAACCGAAGGTTAGCGGCGTTCCAAGTCCTTGGGATGTCTTTCCCTGCCAAATCCTGAAGTTTGTAAGCCCCTTTGCCGATCTTGCTGGTTATACGGTAAGGTCCTTCCTAGTTGGGTCCCAGCTTGCCCTTTACCCGTCCTATATCTGCTCTCCTTAATACCAGAGTTCCTTCGTCAAACTGGCGGGGAATGACTGAAGAGTTAAACTTTGCCGCGGTTTTCATTTTGATGATTTCTTCCCTCAAACGAGCCCTTTCCCGGATCTCCTCCACCTCGTCAAGGTTGTTTCTTAGGAGAGACTAATTGCCACCCTCGTTGAACTGAAGTGTTCGCCAGGTAGGTTCTCCTATCTTGACCAGGATCATGGCCTCCGTGCCGTATGTTAAATTAAATGGTGACTCACCGGTTGTAGAATAGGGAGTGGTCTGATACGCCCATAGCACGTGATGGAGTTGGTCTGACCAATTTCCTTTCGATTCGTCCAGCCTCTTCTTTATACCTTTTAAGATGACATTGTTTGCTGCCTCGACCTACCCATTAGTTTGTGGATGCTCCACTGAAGTGAAGTGCTGTTTAATGCGGAGGCCTGACAACAATTCTTGGAACCTTCGATCAACAAACTGAGTGTCATTATCAGTTACTATGGCGGATGGGATACCGAACCGAGTGATTATGTTTCGCCAAGTGAATTTTTGGATATTCGCTGAGGTGATGGTGGCCAATGCTTCTGCCTCTATCCACTTGGTGAAATAATCTATGGCGACTATCAAAAATTTCAATTGCCCCATTGCTTAAGGGAAAGGTCACAGGATGTCCATACCCCATCTGCAGAAAGGCCAAAGCGCTTGTGTTGTGGTTAATTCCTCTGGCGGGGCTTTGTGGAAGTTAGCGAAAAGTTGGCAACGAGTGCATTTTCGAGTAAGGTCTGCGACGTCCTTTTCCACTGTGGGCCAGTAGTATCCAGCACGTAATACCTTCTTGGCGAGTGAAGCAGGCCCAAGTGATGCCTACAACTTCCTTCATGGATTTCTCTAAGGACATAATTCGCTCGTTCTGGACCAAGACATTTAAGCAAGGGGGCGGTGAATCCACGCCGATATAGGGTCCCCCGGACCAGAGTGTACCAGGAGCAACATCTGAGGAATCGTTGATTCTCTTTTAAATCAGAGAGCAGGTTACCATGGAGGATGTATCGGATGAATGGGCACGTCTAGTTGTCTGGGATCTCCACTTGTTCCACTGCCATGATACTTGGGTGGTATACTGTGCCCTGGACAACGGACCAATTGTTTGTGAGGCATTTGGTACTGGCGAGTTTGGACAAGATATCTGCCCGGGCATTGCTTTCACGGGGCACATGCTGAATGGTTGCTTCATCGAAGTCGGCCATGAGTTCTTTTACCTTGAGCAGATATCTGGTATGCACATGTAATTTGGGAAATAGCTAATTGGGAATCACTGCAAATCAATACCTTATGGGCGCCCACCTCTTTTGCTAGCTGTAACCCGACGATGCAAGCCTCATATTCTGCCTGGTTATTGGAGGTTGGAAACGTGAAGGTGAGGGAATGCTCGATGGTTACCCCTTGTCCATCCTCTAGGAGAATTCCAGCCCCGCTACCCCTCGGATTAGAAGACCCGTCGACAAATATAGTCCACACCTGCTCCCGATCCCCCTCTGATGCGGTCAGTTTGGCCACGAAATCAGACAGGACCTGGCTCTTGACTTTGGGCTCCTGGCAGGTAGTGTAGTACGTGGCCGACCAAGAGTATTGTCGGGGGCTGCTTTTTCCGTATCATGCGGCTTGCCAGGGCCGTACTCTGTGCTACCTTGTCTTTTAGCCTGTGGCCAGTTTGGTAGCCGTTTTGTAGTCTGCCTGCCGTGTTGCAGGTGGGTTGGTGAGGTACAGACGACATGTCAGGAAGTGTCTCCAAGGTCAATTCTTGTGGGCCAATCACGCGAGATCTACCTCGGCGACCAAGCATGTGGGCTTTATGGATCGTCGGGTAGGAACAGTGGGTAAATTTGTGTTAATATGTTTGTGAATGAGAAGTTTATGGACAGTAGTTAGAAGTAAAACATAACCACTATTTGTTATATAAATAGTTGAAAATAAATTCACATTATTATTATTATTTTAGATAGAAATATGGTTGAAAAATGATCACTCGAATATAACCAAAAGAAGTTAAAGGTTTAACAAAAAATTCATTTGATCAGTCCAATAAACTAACACATAATAATAAAAACTCATTTTTTTCAATCTTCTTGTTTTTGCTACGTGACTTTTGCAATCCTTCATCAACATTAAAAATATCTTCATTTTCTCTCCTCTTATTTTGAAATAGCTTGATCATTCTCATTTGTATCATAGACGGAATCTTGCATGACAAATATATATAAGGATTTAAATTTTATGTTCTGTTTATAAAAAACTTTCATATGTAATAATAATTTAGTGTATAACATATAAATTGATGGTAAAATTAATCTTCTATGAGACATATTTTTGGGATTAACTTCACCCAACTTAAAATCTTTGATGTCCAAACAGGGCATACACAAATTATCTCGTAATTATATTTGCATGATGAATAGAACTAACTAATGTCAAAAGTCCAAATAGTTAAAAATAACTAAGTCTTAATCTCATTAGCTGAACAAAGAGGTATAACATAAGTACTTCGCAAGAAGTTACTGTTAGAGCATCAATTGGGAAAGTTGGCTCAATTAACACCCAAGACAGATTGATGCAGGAAAGGAGTGAGCCAAAGGTGTGGAAGGTGTACATTAGACGGTTAAAGAAGGGAGCATGTGGGAATGATGAGGTGGCAAAGGGAATAGGACAAAATCTGGTAGATTAGTGTTGAGTATTTTTCGGTTACAAATAGGTAAGAGAAAGAGGAGGGGGGTATCTTTTGGAATAGAACTTTCTGTTAAGTAATGAAATAGAGAGATGACTCTTTATTAGGAGCTATGCTCTGTGGCAATAGAGTCACTCTATTGTAATCAACTTTCCTGTTTTGGCAATAATACAATATTCCTTACTGTTCCTTTCTCACACTTACTTCTTTTGTTTAATTTCCCTTTTAGAATTGTTCTGGTTCTTAACAAACTGATCTGACCTACCGGATACGCTGACGAGAGGACTGACACAATAGGATCTACAAGTTTTAAATGCCACATAAGAAGAAAACAAATCAGCCAGGACAAATGGAAGCAAAGGTCGCAACAATGGAAAGTGAATTGATTAGTATTAAAATCACGATGGCAGAGATGAAAGAGAAAGCAGAGGAGAATCAAGCTAATTTGATGGCCTTGTTGAGGAGAAGTCTAGAAAATGAGTCACAAAGAAACAACCCAGTAAACCAGTCACAAAGAAGCAACCCAGTAAACCCTTCGGAGGAGAGACTTGTTTATTCGATCTCGAGGGATGCTTATTTATTCGATCTCGAGGGAATTGATATGGTGTTGGGAATTTCGTGGCTAGCCAGTTTAGGGGAAATGGTGATTGATTGGAAACAACAGATTATGAAGTTCACACGGAATGGCGCACATGTCATGTTTATAGGAGAGACTTGTGAACTTGGGAATGGGGCTTTGCAAATTTTGTTAACTCAACCTAAGACATGGGTGGAAGGGTTAATCATGGCTACAGAAATGAGCTCTCCA
Organism: Lupinus angustifolius; assembly: GCF_001865875.1. Classification (NCBI taxonomy): domain Eukaryota; kingdom Viridiplantae; phylum Streptophyta; class Magnoliopsida; order Fabales; family Fabaceae; genus Lupinus; species Lupinus angustifolius. The sequence continues at coordinate 14,309,497 of NC_032012.1, forward strand.
GTAGACAAAAAGAGGTCAAGTGAAGGAATTACGCAAGAACAACAAATTACTTTGGAGAACTTGTTGAAGCATTTTGATGTGGTGTTTCAAGAACCAAGAGGAATGCCTCCAAGGAGAGAGAAGGAACACACCATCAATATTTGGCCTGGGGAATGACCAGTTAATGTAAGACCATACCGTTATCCCCATCACCACAAGGAGGAGATAGAGAAACAAGTTAGAGAGATGATGGCTGGTATCATCAGGAATAGTCAGAGCGCTTACTCAAGCCTAGTAATCCTGGTGAAGAAGGATAGTTAATGGCGTTTGTGCGTGGACTATCGTGCTTTGAAAAAAATCATGATACCAGACAAATTCCCAATACCCGTGATTGATGAGCTCCTTCATGAAGTTCATGGTGCCAAATTTTTCTCGAAACTGGATCTTAAATCCGGGTATCATCAAGTACGTGTGAAGGATGAGGATGTTGAAAAAACAGTGTTTAGAACACACGAGGGACACTATGAGTATAGAATAATGCCTTTTGGGCTTATGAACGCCCCTGCTACGTTTCAATCTTTGATGAATGAGGTGTTTCGGTCAATGTTGCGAAAATGGGTGTTGGTGTTCTTTGACGATATCCTGGTATTCAGTCAGGATTGGAACTCACATTTACAGCATTTGTTTGAGGTGTTGTAGGTACTCCAGAAGCACCAATTAGTTGCTAACCATAAGAAATGTCAGTTTGCTCAAAGACCAATTGAATACCTCGGTCACGTTGTATCAGAAGTTGGAGTGGCTATGGACCCAGAGAAGATATCTGGTGTTTTACACTGGTTTGTCCTTAAAAATGTAAAAGGGGTGAGAGGTTTTTTAGGCCTTACAGGCTACTATAGGAAATTTATTAAGGACTATGGAAAAGTTGCAAGACCACTGACTGATGTCACCAAAAAAGAAGGTTTTCTGTGGAATGTTAAGGCCCAAACCGCTTTTGTGGAACTCAAACATAGAATGACCACATCGCCCGTCCTAGCTTTACCTGATTTTAGCAAGGAATTCACCATAGAATGTGATGCTTCTGGTCATGGAATCGAGGCCATTCTGACACAACAAGGTAAACCAGTGGCCTATTTCAGCAAAGCATTAGGAGAAAGGAATTTGGCAAAGTCAGCATACGAGAAAGAATTAATGGCAGTAGCTATATTTATACAACATTGGAGACCCTACCTGTTGGGAAGAAGCTTCATTGTGTGCACGGATCGAAAGAGTCTCAAGCAACTGTTAATGCAGAAAATCAACACTATAAACCAACAAAACTGGGCAGCAAAACTGTTGGGCTATAGTTTCAAGATTCTCTATAAGTCGGGACATGAAAATAAAGGCGCATATGCTCTATCAAGAAGAGATGAAGATGGCTAGTTGCAAACCTTGGTGCATTATCCTGTCTGGATGGACAACAAGGCAATCCGTGAGGAAACTAATAAAGATGAGGCCATTCAGAAGATTATAAGAGAATTGCAAGGAGGAAACACCACCGGGTCAAGCTATTCTTGGGAAAATGGAGTCTTGTTGTATGAAGGAAGATTGGTGATTTCAAAAGACTCCTCATGGATTCCCACATTATTGGCGGAACATCACACCACACCACAAGGGGGCCACTTAGGTTTTTATCGAACTTACCGAATGATTGCATCAAACTTGTATTGGGTGGGTATGAAAAGGGATGTCCAGAAGTTTGTTAGAGAGTGTGATGTTTGCCAAAGACAAAAGTATTTGACTACAGCGCATGGAGGTCTATTGCAACCACTCAACATTCCTGAACAAATCTGGGAAGAAGTGTCCATGAATTTCATCACCGGTTTGCCCAAATCAAAAGGATATGAAGCCATTTTTGTGGTAGTGGACAAGTTGTCCAAATATAGTCACTTCATTCCCCTAAAACATCCTTATATAGCTCGGGTGGTTGCAAAAGTGTTTATCAAGGAAATAGTAAGGCTGCATGGCTTTCCAGCATCTATATTGAGTGATAGGGATCCCATTTTTGTGAGTAATTTCTGGAAAGAATTATTCCGAATGCAAGGAACACAACTAAAGATGAGCATTGCGTATCATCCTCAAACGGATGGGCAAACTGAGGTAGTTAATCAGTGTTTAGAAACATTTTTACGTTGCTTTATAGCGAATCAACCAAAAGGGTGGTTTCAGTGGTTGCATTGGGCCGAATTCTGGTACAACACTATGTACCACGTATCAACTGGTTGTAGTCCTTTTGAGGTCGTTTATGGGAGGAAGCCACCAACTCTAATTCAGGTGCAACAAGGAGAAGTAAAGGTTGAAGCAATTCAGAGAGAGTTGATGGATAGGGATGAAGCCTTACGACAACTAAAGTACCATCTGATTAGAGCTCAAAGCAGAATGAAGGATCAGTTTGATACGAAGATAACAGAAAGGATTTTCGAGGTGGGTGAGTGGGTCTTCTTAAAGCGGAGACCCCATAGACAACAATCTGTAATAGCAAGGATCAATCCCAAACTATCAGCAAGATTTTATGGCCCTTTTGAAGTATTGGAGAGAATTGGTTTCGTTGCATACAAACTCGGGTTGCCTCGTGAATCCAAGATCCACCCTGTTTTTCACGTGTCGCTACTCAAGAAAGCCATTGGAAACTACAAGGTCCAAAAGGAATTGCCTAAAGGCCTGGAAGAGGACTGTGCTGATGTAATAGAGCCTGCCACTGTTATTGCAGCAAGAAAGGTGGTTAAAAAAGGGGAGAAGATTTACCAATGGTTAATCCAATGGTCCGGGAAGACGGCAGAGGATGCCACGTGGGAAGATGAGTTCACCATTCGTAGCCAATTTCCAAAGTTTAGTCTTGAGAACAAGACTACTGTTGAAGGAGGAGGTATTGTTAGAGCATCAATTGGGGAAGTTGGCCCAATTAACACCCAAGACAAATTGATGCAAGAAAGGAGTGAACCCAAGGTGTGGAAGGTGTACACTAGACGAGTAAAGAAGGGAGCATGTGGGAATGATGAGGTGGCAAAGGGAATAGGACAAAATCTGATAGGATAGTGTTGAGTATTTTTCGGTTACAAATAGGTAAGAGAAAGAGGAGGGGGGTATCTTTTGGAATAGAACTTTCTGTTAAGAAATGAAATAGAGAGATGACTCTCTATTAGGAGCTATGCTCTGTGGCAATAGAGTCACTCTATTGTAATCAACTTCCCTGTTTTGGCAATAATACAATATTCCTTACTATTGCTTTCTCACACTTACTTCTTCTGTTTAATTTCCATCTTAGAATTGTTCTGGTTCTTAACAGTTACCATACAAATATATGGATCTTAGCAGATTATCAAGTTATGATGAAATGGCTAACATGAGAGTTAGTGAGGGATATGCTTTTGCAGGTATCATTTCCCCAAATAATCAGCCTGCAAAATTCAGCAACCTAGGTTGTTGGAATATATTAGAAAAAGTGTATCTTCCCATCTATTAAACCAGAATATGCCAAATAGCTACAAACCACTAACTCAAGTCATTAAACAACAATTGACATCAAATTATTCATCAAATGTTCCAAACCATTAAAATATCTCAAGTGTAAATTGTCATTTTCAAAGTGAATTTGCACATTAACAGCATTTAAATCTCAGTGGAGAACTGACATTCCAAATCCGAAGGTAATCATGCATTCACCAGAGCGGAAGATAATCTAGACGAACACATGATGAGGGACTCAACGGCGGGAAAATGAAGGGCCAGCAAAAGAGTAACGAGATGACACAGGCAGGAGCGGATCATCCCACCGGTCTCCATGATAAGTCTGTCTTTGATTATAATCAGACAAAGCACTAGAAGCAGAATATGTGGAGTACAGCCTATCATCCATAGTCTCTCTCCTATGCAAGTTACTACTCCTGATCCCTCCAACCAAATATGAGCTTGAAGATGTTTCCTCTCTACTTAAAGGTGGCAAATATGCATCCCTTGGTGAAGCACCGTAACGATAGGAATGATAAGGATCCCTTGTATGGTCAGAAATTGCACTGTGGAAATAACTCTGATATTCACTCTCGTTCAAACGAAGAGGATCAGAACGAAGACTGAATTCAACATGTGCTGGGACATCTCTCCTGAATCTACTAGGGTCCATGTTATGAAGATGTTCATAGTCTCTCTCGTAAGGTTCCCTCATAGGATTAACATGAGGAGCGATAGCCATAGTTCTTCTATCTCCTTCGATACCATAAGCTCGATGGTTCTCACGAGTAATTTCCTCTAGCCGTTCAATTCGGATATCCCTTTCAGGGTACCGCACATCATAGCTGTTCACATTAATACTAGTATAAGGGTCTCCAGCAGCTCTTTCCCTATGCGAATGGGACCATGATCCCCTAACACTGTCAGGAGCATCTCTATCTCGAACTATTGCTCTTCGAGGGGAACGGGCAAGTGGCGAAGCTGATTGAACTTCCACCGGTCGGAAAAGTTTACTAAGCTTCCTAACCTGAAATAGAACATTTGAGTATCATCGATGATAAAAATAAAAATAAAATAAAGAAACAGACAGCCAGCCACAACAGGGCCTAGCATTAGATTCTCACTTGTCTGATAGTAAGTTCAGTTTTGAACTTGTTCTTTTGGTTGTAATTTTCCTTAATGGCCTTTTTGAAAATGCTCTCAGGTAGTGGGTAACAATCAGAAGCAATCTTGAATCGCACCTGAAAAAGTCATCCACAAGTACATAAATTATGATAAACAAAGATAAGATCAGGACAGATAAGATAGTAAAATGAGAGAAAATACCTGAGCAGGAAATTTACCACCAAATGCTCTAGGTTCCAGCTTCATGCCACCAGAAGATGCAGCCTTGTAAATCCCATACAATAGCTTCAGATCAAAATCATAAAGAAAAAGCTTAAGCCCAGGCTTGACACTTAAAACATCGTCCTTTTTACCAACTGAAACACCCATGACACGATAACGGAAACAATCAGGTTTTGTCTTTGCATTGCACATGAAGATGATACCACCAAGCTTGTCACCTGTTTTCTCTTTTGATTGACTCTTCATGCCATTATGGTTATCTTTATTTGTTCTGCTCCTAAAACTCTCATCTGACTCTTTACGCTTCCCTTTATTCTTCTGTTTTTCTTCACTTCTGTCCAACACAGCGATCTTATTTTTCTGAGCCTGGTGGCTCTCCTTGATAGGACGTTTTTTACTACTGCTCGTGTTTTGACTTTCCTTCTCTTTGTTCTTTTCAGCCTCCTGAAGAGGTGGTTCATCACTAGTTTTCATCTGCTGGCTACTGTTAGAAATTTGTTTCTTGTCTGCAGCATTGCTTGCTGCTTTTTTGTTCTTCCTCCGATTCCTTCTTTTTCCCCGAATCTGTTGAGAACCTTCATCTTTTTTCATCTTTAACTTACCGGACTCAGATTTCTTAACGATTTTAGGTTTGGCCTTCAAGGAATGTGGAGTATGCTTGTCATTCAACTCTGGTTTACTAGATTCACAAGGAGGATCTGTATCCTTGCTATCATCTTTCTCTGATGACTGTGGATTAGAAGACACTCCTGGAGGATTCTCAGTTCCCTTCTTACCGTCTTCTAGTTCCGTATTATTGAGGTATCCTTCGGGAGGATCCGCATCCTTCTTGCTATCATCTTTTTCTGTTGACTGAGGATCAGTAGGCACTTCTGGAGGATTCTCAGTGCCCTTACTGCTGTTTTTGAGTTCCATATTATTGAGGTATTCTTCAGGAGCATCTGTATCCTTCTTTCTGTCATCTTTTTCTGTTGCCTGGGAGTTAGTAGGCACTTCTGGAGGACTCTCGGTGGCCTTATTGTTGTCTACTAGCGGCATATTATTGAGGTATCCTTGAGGAGGATATGTACCCTTCTTGCTATCATCGTTTTCTGTTGATTGAGGATTAGAAGACAGCTCGGTAGGATTCTCAGTGCCCTTGTTGCTGTCTTCTAGTTCCATATCATTGAAGTATCCTTCGGTTGGATCAATATCCTTCTTGCTATCACCATTTTCTGTTGATTGAGTATTAGAAGACAGTTCTGGAGGATTCTCAGTTCCCTTGTTGGTGTCTTCTAGTTCTATATCATTGAAGTATCCTTCGGTTGGATCAGTGTCCTTCTTGCTATCATCGCTTTCTATTGAGTTAGGATTAGAAGACAGTTCTGGATGATTCTCAGTGCCCTTCTTGCCATCTTCTAGTGCCATATCATTGAGGTATCCTTCGGTTGGATCGAAATCCTTCTTGATATCATTTTTCTCTAACGACTGAGGATTAGAAGACTCATGCAGAGGCCTCTCAGTGCCTTCCAGGCTGTCTATTTGTTCCATTTTATGAAGGTGTCTGGGCAAAGAAATTTCCAAAAGAAAATTTTACTTTCACCAATAAAAAAATAAAGAAATATAATTGGATTTTAAAATTTATTGACATTCCACATGAACCAGTACATGCTAGTATCACAAAATGAGAAAAGAAAGTGTCAAAGAACCACTGACCAATTTTTTTATGGTAAACTTTCATAGTTTTGGTGAAATAAAGAGAGTAAAATTTTATAGCAGCATGCAATCTTTGCTACATTATAATGTATTTGGTTGAAGTGGAATTCCCATATCTTTCAGGAAATTTCTTTGTCAGAGCTTGACTTGGGATAAGATTAGGCAGTTAGTGTCTTTTTGGCACCAAAGCTCATGGTCTTTTTCCAGGGGTTCCCCTAACATACATGGAGGGATCGAGCAGCATCATTATATTGATTTTCTCTTTTTCATGTTTTTTTTTGTTTCTTAGGAGGATTCATTATCCTCCCACTTATATGTAATTCTTTCTCTTCATATTACTTTATCAACAGAACAAAAAATAGATATACTGATGCGCATTACTATGAAGATATAGTATTTTGACTCAAAGCACATCTCATAAATCCTTAGTTCCTTATCCTCTCCTTATTGAGGTTATATATACATGCAAACTATAATATTTTTAAAGAACTACTCTAGGCTATATCTTAAGTAAACCCTGCCTTTCTACTGTTGGGAGGAAATGGGTATTATCGTGTAACCCCGAAACCTTTCCTTATTATTCTTATGAACATTTTACAGTTCCTCGAACATGGGATTTTAAAAATCCAAACGAAGGAAGGGGAAGTTATAAATTAACCTTCCAAACTCTTCCTCCCTAACCCTTCATTTTCTTCGGATTCTTTCCTTTGCCTTCCCCTCCCAACTCCCACGCCCCAAACATGCCCTTATTTGCTCACAGATGCTCAATAAAACTTCATATAACATATGGTGTCATTGATAAATGAAAAATTAGCCCTCATTCCCTCTATACTCTTTCAAGCAGCAATAATTAAAACTTAAAAGGAACACCAACATTTTACAACCCCCTTCAAGTTTAATAATAATAATGCCTCCCCTTCCTGAATCCTAACTCAAGGCCCCAAACTTATCTCCTTGAAAGAATTATATATTCTTTCAAGCAGCAATGTAAATGGAGCAGTCAAATTTCACAAACACAAAGGTTGTTGCTTAGGGTCCTTCTCCGAGTTGGGTCTTGGAGGTAAATGAAGGAAAATGGAAGGCTTCAGAACCATAAAATTCACTTGTGAAATGGCCGTGGAGCCTTCTCTTTCTTTTCTTTCCCTCTAAAACATAACTCGCAAATGGATCACTAGGGGAGGGCATGAAATACACTTATGAGATGGCTCTCAAGCCTCACATTCCCTTCCTTCCCCTCCAAATTCAAACTCGCAAACAAACCCTGAGTGACCAAGATGTCACCGTTTCAAATCCTGGAAACAGTGTCTCCGTGTGCAGATAAGACTACATAAGTTGCCCTCCCTACACCCCCACTAGGTAAGAGCATAGAAACAATAATAATAATTAACAATAATAATAATTTGAAAATTGAAGGTCACATTTTTAATAATAATAATAACAATAATAATTTGGAAATTGAAGGAGCATAGAAAGTAACCAAATTGCAAAACGAAGAAACAAAGGATTCCATTGAAAACACGGAGGTAATCTCAATTGACGAAAGTAATACACAAAAAAGTAATGGAATTTAGATTCATATGTTCCTCAACCAAACAGAAAAGTGGAATTGATTCATCGTATAAAACACAAAAGAGGTGAAATCAAGAACGAGAAGAGAGAGAGAGAGTACCTAGGGCTATGATTGTGGTTGCTGAGTCAACCCGGAAGACATCGAACGGTAGTGAGAGAGAGAAGGGACTGATTCAGTAAAGGGTGTGTGTCATCCAAATTAAAATGTAAAATCAGATTTTTATTTTTAACTTTTGTCATAAACTAAATGCATTTTGTACTATTTTTTGTTTTGTTATATATGAGAATAAAATATTTTTTCATATCAGTATATAAAAGTTATTTGTTGAGTCATTGCAATTTTGGTGAAGATAATTTATATTTTGATATGAGATATTTTATTTTTCTTTAGTAATTTTAACTTTTATAAAATCATGACATGTGTATCACTTTAAAGTTATTTTTAAAAATATTTTTGTACGAAAATATAACACAAGTCATGATTTAATAATTATCAAAAAAATATTTAAATACTTGTCAATTTTTAACTCTCTTCCTATCACATTTATTAGTGATTGTTGACTAGTGAATTTAGCATAGTCACGCCCATGAATATGACCGTTCGTGCCAGTCTTAATGCTATATATGGAGAGCTACATTGGCCGCATCAAATATACCGACTGATATAGATATAATGAGTAGAGTGGCTTAGTAAAAGTTTTTGTAGCACAATACAAGTAATAGATTTTATGACACTAGTTTATGTCAGGATGTCTTTCCTTTATCAGAATAATAAAGTATATTTTTAAGGTATTCCTATCTCCTTAAATCTATTCATTGTTTAACATGTTCCTTATTTTCCTTCCTATGGAAGTTTTTATTTTAAAACATACAAAAAAAAATAAGACATATATCAAACAACAAAATTTTAAGGAGATAAATTATCTCCTAAAAGAGATTTATGTCATTTACTAATTTCCCATTGGGCTTTCCTAATCTTCTAAAAATGGGTTTGGGATGGGTGTCATATCTCTTATTTTGATTTCAAATAATTCATTTATATTTTATTTTCCTTCCAAAGGTTTCAAGTCTAATTCATGGCTTTTGAGGTTTCTTACTTTCTTAGAATTCTTTACCGCTATAAAATAAAAATGAACTCTTCCCCATGCTGAAATATGTGGAGGAGATATTTTTTATAGATTTTTTATTTATTTAATTAAAAAAATTAAAGAAAATCTGAATCATTAATTTTTTTCGATATCATATGTCATAATCTGAGTCCAATATTGGAGAGGAGCTCGGCCCTATAAAATAGGTCTCCACTTTCTGTTAACATCAATGATTAAATACATCAAGGGCCAGGGGGTGTAATGCTTAAGCCAGAATTTCAATAACTTCAATGGTAGTGTTTGCTATAAAAATTGAATAACTTAATCAAGATAGACCTTGACATCAATCCCATTATCAATAAGTGATTGAACTACAGCTCTGATTTTCCCTTCAAACTTATCCCTATCCCTTGGAGTATAAGAAGCAGTGTAAACATCAGCTTCTCTAGCTCTTTCGGCTAAAATCCGACCAATGGCGATGCACGCGGGTATGTCTGAGCGAGACCGGAGAACAGCTTTTATGTCCTTGGAGTTGGTACCAGCAACTGAAACTTGTTTGCTTGTCACCCTATGAGTGAGTGAAGATGACACAAATCGTTTCGAGATAAACACATCAAGTGTAAAAGGTTCCATATACGCAATTGTTCTTTGTTTGAATGATATGTGCTTATTTGGATTCTTTGATTTCTTCCCTTTCTGATACGTGTAAGGTTTGCTGTTATCATCATCCAGGAAATCCTCTACCCCGAAAAAACTTCGAGGTGCCATATGAGCCTGTATTAAACAAATGCATTAGAAATGAGTATTAGTACTTCTAATTTGATTCTTCTCTGAAACATGAAATGTTTTCTTAATTTCTTCGTTTTGAGTATATCTTCATCAGAGCTATAAATTTTCATTGCAATCTTTAGTTTCAACTTTGAATCTTATGAAAACTAAATCAGATCAATGGCATGGTAACAACGCACATACACAACAGGTTTAGTAGTGACAAAGTGTTCAAATTTGAAAGTTAGAAGCAAGTTTCTTTCGCCAGTACTGTTATTATTCACACATTTTTTGACATAATCTTAAAACTTGGTGATTACATGCAGATATCTGGTGATCTGCATGTATTATTCGATCACCAAGGACATTAGTTGATGCATAACAGGTAACTACCGTGCCAATAATTGGTGATCGGTGTGTATTATGAGGTGATTAAAGACAATAATCTGGCATATCTGTTGCAGGTAAAAGTAATTATATAACACAAGTCAAACACAAGTTAGACGAATGTCAATCACTAGTTATCAGATCATCGATTAGTTTTCCCAGTTATTGCATAATACACTCCAATCACCAATTATTTGTAAGTGAATCACTAACACTAAGTGTGTAAACAGTATTAGAAACAAAGTATCTGAACAGCTTTTTCGTTCTGTCACCTATCCTTTTAAAATGCATAGTATCATGGTGAAGAGTAAAAACATAACCAGATAGAAATATATGTGGGATCACTGAATTAAGTGAACACGTGCTTAACATGCATACGGTAAGTCTGCAAACAATGGCAATTATCAGGAAAAAATTATCTCAATCTGAAATAAATTTAGTTAACTCTACAAGTAACAGTTCTCTAGGAATGTAAGAGTAACAGTTTTGACAAGGTAAGTGATTCTCATATTTTGATCATATGAAGTTGTTGAAGAATGAAGATGGACTATAAATCTTATTGCATCAGATTGCATGCTTGATGTAAGAAATTAGAAGGACCATATTGTAAATAAATGAAAATTTACATAATTTGAGAGCCATACTACAAATAGGACAGGTATTACAGACACCTTATTCTGCACTCTATTTGCCTGTGCTGTGAAATCAACAAAGCGTTTCAGTTTGAAAAAGGTACTTATTCTATTCTTTAGAGATGTTTGGCCAAAGCATAGGAGTGCTATTATGTAACAACAGATGTAGAAAAACTGCTATAACAGAGAAGCAAGAAGTGTTTCTCCTCATAGCAGAAGCATGAGTGAAATTAAAATAAGACATTTTTTAGAAAGCAGTTCCCAAAAAAGAAAATATTTCAGAGCAAGAACCAAACGAGCACTAATTCTTTTGTTGTGTTTCACTAAAACTACATCTATTTTCTGTAATGGCCCTTTGGCTCAAATGCTTAGTTCATAGATCTAAAAGCTCAGGTTATTCAAATATAACTCAGAACTAAATAAATATAAAGAGTTCTATCAGAAATCCTTGTACAAGAAGAAATCCATTTTTCGAGCCTAAACCTTGATTGAAGAAGAAAATTTTACTTCTGTTCATGAAAATTTAATTTGGGTTTCAACTTTTACTCTGACCATAATAACACCTTTACAAAATTGATTGCTGCCTTTCCTTTTACAACTTCGATATCACCAATTTGGTAAACACACTTCTAAAAGTCAGTTTGATTAAATTATCCAAATAATATTCATTATACCAAAACCGCCTTTAAAAAAAGCAGCTTAAACATAAATAGTTACTGCAAACCAAATTTTAATCAAAACTAAGTTTGAAAATTCCAGTTCATCAAAATACAAATTTTGTAAACCGTTTCCTAAATACACCTTAAGTGGGCACATTTGACTTTCTAATGAAGTTTAAGATTCATAGTAGTTGGGTCTTCATATATTGGGCTAGGTTTAGTAATATGCTTATAATCCTAGTACAAATAATGGCACAGACATGTACTCAGTCTTATACTCTGTCTTACTTCGACATATATGAAATTAACAGTAAAAAAAATTAATTGAAGAAAAAACTATAAATCGAGCTCTGAGAGTCAGAATTGGAGACCTTACCTGTCCATTGTGGAAATAGCATGAGGGCATATAAATCCAGGGTAAAACTCTGTTTCCTTCACAAGCATAAACATTTGATCTGAAAAATCTACCAATTGCTTGCTTCGACATGTTTCTCAGAACACCCAATAGTAACACCTAACTAGCAGAAACTTACTTACGCCAATGAAGTATAGGACTAACCGGAAACAAAATGCTCCCCGTAAGAAAACTCATCCAAAATCAGGAGCCATATAATAACCAGTCTCATAATCTTCATAAGGTAATATATTTAAATTCAAGGAAAATGAAACTAAATGTGCAAAGCAGCCAATGTTGCCTAACTTCTTATACATTATGTTGACAAGGATAAGCTATATATTTAATCATATTAAATTAAATACATTGCAATACTATTAAAAGGGGTATCTAAGCACACCAATAACCCAATATTTACCGCAAACCGAGATAAGACTGCTCAGTGCTCACTCAAGCTTTCAGTTCAAGGGTTAAGTAGCCATTCGGATGGAAAACCAAACTCTCTTTTGAATCAGAGTGTCATGGCAGAGTTCGTGGCAGGAGGGTGGGTGGTATTTCCCTTTTTAACCTTTTCTGGCCCATTGTCAATCCAGAGAAAGGTTGAACTTTATTAAAAAGGTTCATTGATCAACCTCTAAACTAGCTGGGTAGTGCCAAACTTTAATTCCACAATTGTTCTATTATTTACAGAATCCTGCAAGGTTGAATATGGAATTTGCACCCATGGAGCAACCCAAGAACTAGTCGGGGAATAAGTTGCACCTCAAAACCACTAAATGTGCATGGGGCAGTGGACAATTTTCCAATCAATTTTCAAAGTTACATAACCATTCATGTGGTTGTGGAGAAATTCTCTTGTCATCGAGTATCACTTTTGTATAAAGAATTACACTAAACTTTACATTTACCTTCTGTAAAATGTGGTAATTGGCACGCATTGTGCTCTTTAAGGCGAAGTGCTCGTAGTTTTTAAAACAGGATGATATCGAGCGTAATAAGTCAAAGGACAAAGTGTAACTTCACCATAAAAACAAAACAGCATAGTTGGAGCACGAATGAAGACTTACATCAAGGGAAAACTAACATTACAAACATCAAGTTCAGTATCACCAATAGATTGAAAAGGGCATAAAGACATACATGGAACATATTTCACAGTTCAAAGCAAACATTAACTGAACTATACACACTGACACAACTGTTCTAACAATGAATATGACGGTTTCGAACTACAACTAAAATCCCATCTAATGCAGGACAGCTCGGTGTACAAGGCTCCCACCAACTTGGGCATGGGGAGAGAGAGTATGCAGCCTTGACCCGTATGTGGATTGGCTGTTTCCAGGATTTGAACTCGTAACCATTCTTAGTCACTAAGCAACAACTTCACGGTTAACTCGAGGTTTCATATCGAATACATAATTAAACCAATTCTAGTTAACATCACTTAGGCAACTCCAAATTACCCTTAAAAATGCACATTGCCACCTAGTTTGTGAAAATAAACTTACAACATTCTTATAATTAATCTCACTATCTTTGTTCTAAACAATTATTGAATCACGCAAAAGAAGGAATGGTGTTAATAATTTGGGTCCAGAGAAAGCATAAAACTAAAGAGGGTTTGAGGAATATAAATAAACCTGTTGACAAACACTACCTCCTTCCTCTTATTCGTGTGTGTCTCCTTGAATGCACTGTGTTTTACGCTCCATGCCATGAAAATGTGTTTGGAAGAGAATGGGGTGGATCCGGGTTTGGGTTAGTTTTGGCCCACTGTGTAACTTTCAAAATATTGGGCTACACTTATTATAAGTTTAGTTTTTACTTCCTCCTAATCGGGGGTGACAAAAATATTTATATACGTAATGAAAATAAATATTATAATATTTGTGCTATAGATATTTGTATATTTATATCTTTTTAATTAAATATTATATTTTTTATTACTTTAATATTATAAATAATCAAATGAAATGAGATGAGACTATATTAAACTTGTGTAACTTTGCATAAACTTAAAATGTGGCAAACCTCCCTCAAATTATATTACTCAAACACCAAAATGAGGATGTTACATGACCAAACACTTAAAATGATGATAGTCCACAACTAAGTCATACAAAACTTTTAAGATATATTTACAAGTTAAGTTTTAGAGGGAAAATAAAATACTTTATAGTTATTTTACTATTTCATGACTATGAACTCCTCATTTTCTCTTCATTTTCATCTAAAACCAAAATTTGCAAACAAATCCTTAAGCTAGGCTAAAATTAGGATAAGCCTAACAAAAAGCATAGAACAAAATGAGCCTAATTATAAGCATATTTCCCAAAATTGAACAAGTTCCAAATAGTTTATTCCACCTCATCAATCCAGCTCCTCCACCCTTTTTTCATTGGCGGTGGTTAAAAACTACCTTATTATATATTTTCCTCTCATCCCTCATTACCTTCCAATAACAACTTTCCTTCCCAAACTTTCTCTACCCTACGCCGTCGTATTCCACCACCTTTGACGGCGGTTATTCTCCGGTCGCCGTCATATTTCTATTCATCCCTCCACATTTCCGTCTTCGCTTCACGAATAACTTACCTCTTCAGGTTCGTCTCGTTTTTTTATTCTTCATTCAATGCTCTGTCTTTTCCGTTCTAGCAGTTATTTTGTTTTTTTGTTTGTTTGTTGCATTTTGATTAATAATGAGGAGAGTGCCGAAAAATATATGCATGCGTGTGTAATCACAATTGCGGCTGCGGTTTCTAAAGCATCCTAATGGCATTATGATCGCAATTGTGGTCATGTTAGCTGTATTTTCCTGCAATTGCGATATGCACAATGTAATTATAACCGCAACCGCAATTTAGAATGGTGATATGTATATATTCCTTAGCCATGATATCAGAGTTTGATTCCTGTCGTGCACAGGGAAAATACTTTGATTTGAGATTGCTTTGGCGATCTATCTGTATCAGAAAGGGATTTGTTTTCGCCTCTTAGGCTATCGGGCTGATGCACCATTGGTATATACAAAAAGAATAACAATATAATACAATTCTTGATGTTTGAAAAGCAGCTTTGATTCAATGCTATGTTCAATAAGGAATGGTTTGGATGTTGAGAAATTAGATTCTGAAATATGTTGTTTTCATTTTTAGTTGATTTATCTCTACCAACTTTCCTGTGCTCTTTAATTGTTTTCGATAAGGAATTGTTTGGTTTGGCGGCTAAGGAATCATTTTGGAAAGAAATGATTTTGATGGGCTTCTCGAAATTTGTATAATTTTCAGTTTCCCAACTTGATATATGGTTGCCTAGCGATTTTGATTAGTTTCTTAGATTTAAAATGTTATTTTCTCTTTTCATGTAGAGAATTTCTCTTTGTTATTTCCTTATAACTGGTTTTTATTTATTTTTTAATAGATAAAATAACATGGATTTACATTTCATAGCTTGTCAATAATCATTATAATATAACATGACATTTTTGCTTGATCCATGTATCTTGACCTCACCCAATTTCAGTGCTGAATAATCTTAGGATTTTCTGATTTGCATCAACCTTTTTAGCTATCTTGTTCATTGATGTTGCTCTTTTTCTTGTCTTTTGCTCTTTTTCTTGTCTTTGATGTTGCTCTTGAATGAAATACTTATCTGACAATATGTTATATTTCTTCCTTTCTATCCCCTTTATCTCAACTCTATCCATTTACAATTTGGAAGGAGGGAAAACTCTACCAGTTAGTTTGTAGTTATCATCATTAATTCCTCATACAACATTTTGGATGAGTTGAATGGTTTTGAATTTATATTTTACCTGCTTGGGGTATTAACCTTGCTTTTCCAGGTCTCAAAGCTATAAATAAAGGGAACTTTATATTTTTAGAAAATCTTTGATCTACTCGGGATTTTGGAGTCTTTTGCAATGAGTGCAGCTGGAGATATTGTGAACAACACAGCAGGTGCTGCTGAAAATCCTGTGGGTGCTTCAGAAATTCCTTTAAATGACAAAGCTAGTATTCCAGACAATACTGGAATTGACAAAGCAGTTGGGGCGGAAAATCCTGCAAGTGGGAAATCAGATGGTGCATTAAACCATGTGAACAACCAAGCAGGTGTTGCAGAAAATCCTGAAGAAGACCAAGCAGTTGGTGCAGAAAATCACACAAAGGACCAAGCAGGTAGTGCAGACAATCTAGCAAAAGACCAATCAGACAGAGCAGTAGTTCCTGCAAATGATACAACAGGCACTACAGAAAATTCGGTAAATGACAAAGCCGAAGATACAGAAGATGATTTGAATGACAAATCAGGTGATGCAAAAGATCCTGAAAATGACAAAGCAGATGCTGATGAAACCCCTGTCATCAGTGTAGACAGTCTTCCAGTAGAAGCAAAGGAGTTGCTGATATCTTTGGCTGGTAAATGGGAGGACATACTTGATGAAAATGCATTGCAGGTGATTTCTCTCAAGGGGGCAATGACGAATGAGGTATTCCAGATAAAGTGGCCAAGAACAACAGGGGAAACCTCACAAAAGGTTATACTTAGAATCTATGGTCAAGGTGTGGACATTTTCTTTGATAGGGATGATGAGATCCAGACATTTGAATTCATGTCAAAGTCTGGGTACGGACCTCGTCTACTTGGACGGTTTGCAAATGGCCGTGTTGAAGAATTTATCCATGCACGGGTAATCCAATATTTACATTTTGTTTTCATCTTAAATAGTGGTACTAATCAAACTACCTTTGAGAAAATTGTTATTATCTAGACCGTGTAGAATCAATATATTAATACAACAACAACAAAACATTTATCTCACTAGATAGGGTCGATATTAATACAAACTAATATGTACTTGAAGTTACCTCCAATATTCATCCGGTTATATAAATGATTTATAAAATTTAGGCATTGCTTTTATTTATTGATCACTACCCAATATATGAACATGATATGCTCATACACTTTATTGTTTTCGCTTATTGAGGACTACCCTACTTGTGAACTCGATGTGCTCATCCACTTCATTGTGAATTTATCAGACATTATCAGCACCTGATCTGCGCGACCCATCTATTTCTGGCCTTATAGCGGCCAAAATGAAGGAGTTCCATGATCTTGACATGCCTGGTGAAAAGAAAGCATACCTTTGGGATAGACTGCGGTATGTTTCTGAACACCCATCCTAACCCCACCCTTAAAAAATGTAATAGGAGAATCTATTTATGTGACAAATAAGAACCCATTTGTATCTCTCACTTTTATGAAGTTTATTCAAATAATTTTATCTTTACGTGCCAATATTTTAAGTACACACTGAATCATTTCTAAATTCTTTTTATTTCAATGCTTCAGAAATTGGCTTAAGGAGGCCAAACAATTGTCTTCCCCTCAAGAAGTGGAAGCCTTTTATTTGGACACAATTGACAAGGAAATCACTATTTTGGAAAAAGAACTACCAGGAGCACACCAACGGATAGGATTTTGCCACAATGATTTACAATATGGTAACATAATGCTCGATGAAAAGACCAACTCCGTGACCATGATAGTGAGTTTCTGTTTATACTAGATAGTAAAATCGTGGTTTTGTTCCTAACACCTTTGAGATATTTATTTTTCTATGGGACTGCTCTGAGTAAATATTTGGTTCTGCTTCTATCAATATATTTCCAGGATATTTTGTTGAAAAAGTACTGAAGAAATTAGAACTTCTTTCTTATTTATATATCAATTTCCCCTTGGTAGGAGCAAGACAAAACTAGTAGGTTGCTCCTCAAAGTTAGTTTTTGTTTTCATGTTGGCCCCATAAGTTTTGTTATTGTTTCAAATAGGTTCTTTAAGTTATTTTATGTTTTCAAATTGGCCCTTCAAGTTATATATGTTTTCAAATGGGTACCATAGGTTGTTTTTCCATTATTTATTTTTCTTATAATTCAATCTTTAATTGTACAATTTCAGGAAAGTAATAAAGGAATTGTGTATATCTTTTTATTCTGAACTCAATGATACATAAATTGTGAATTTTAGTAGAGAATTGAGAGAGTTGTGAATAAAAACATGTTGGTAGGACCAAAATGAAACAAAAAAAGTTCCAGGATCAAATTGGAAAAATTGTAGGACCAACTTTGTAGTTTTGTAGTGTAGTAACAACTTCAATTGCACTATTTTATGTCTTCTGGACCATATTTTCCCCTTGAATTGAATTTTATCAAAATTTATGGAGGAACTAGTTTTGCAAAGTAGTGTTTACTGAAGGCTCTCTGGGCAATGTGATTGACATTATTTTGAGATCAGCAAACCTGCACCTTTTTCCTTGGGCTCACAGCCTTGACTCCCCCTCCAAACAAAGGAAGGAGTCATCCTTTATGTAGTATTTGAATGTGAATGTAAGATTGTTGAGTTATCTTAATTATAGCTTGATGAACTTTGTTGATTTCTTTCTTGTTTATGGTTAAACTAAAACTTTGAAAGCAAGGACATGATGGGAGTTAAGGGAATCTATTTGATAACAAATAACATGAATTAATATCTTGCAAGCCATCAGTTTTCTTTTGTTTTTAAACATGACTGTCGACCCACCTTGCTGGAAAAGAATTGTTCATTTTAAAGATGGCCAAGAATGTGAGGATTTGGTGTACTTTTAAGTTATAAGTCTCTGGTTGATCTTTCATTACATACTTATTTACTGCAATTCCTAGTTTCAAAAGATCAATGGGTCATATCAGAAAATATAATTTTCATGCCTCCTTTTGTAACAGGATTACGAATATGCAAGTTATAATCCTGTAGCATACGATATAGCAAATCACTTTTGCGAGATGGCTGCTAACTATCATACAGAAACACCTCACATTCTAGACTACAATAAATATCCTGGTATATCCTTTTGGATTTATTCTCATTCATTCATTTTATTACTTCCAGCATAACATGACTTTTATTTGGCTGATTCTTTGGACAGATGTTGAGGAACGTCAAAGATTTGTGCAAGCATATTTGTCTTCCTCTGGTAATGGATTTCTTTGAATCTTTCTATTTAACAGTTTCATCTTCTAGTGTAAACTTTTAAAAGAGGAATTTGTGTCCTGTTTCAAATTTACTAACATTGATGATCTATTTCATAATGGAGCAATCAAGTTTGCATGGCCTAAGTTAAAGAAATAGTACATATCAATCATCAATGTAACATTGTATTTCATCACCTTACATATTCATGTGTCATCATTGAAATTATAATGTTGTGTTCCTGAAATTGTTGGAGTACAGGTGAGCAGCCCAATGACAGTGAAGTGGAGCAGCTACTTCAAGAAATTGAGAAGTATACACTTGCAAATCACCTATTCTGGGGCATTTGGGGAATAATTTCGGTAACCTTACTTTCTTACTTTGGATTTAGTTATTCATAATTAGGCTTGCCCTTTCATGATGAGTTTGGCTGATTCCTTGGAGAGTGAGTATGAAGTTGTTCAATTTTGTCATTCTCCACCGTTTTCAAAGTTTTTTTCACCTCCATCTCCCAAATTCTATGATAAAATGTATAATTTTGATCCTCATCTATCGTATTTAGCTTGTGTCTCCCAAATCCCTTCATCCAAAACCCTTCATCCAAAACCCTTCATTAGGAAAATAACTTTGCCTTTTTCTCTCCATTCTTTAACCCTTCCATCCACACCAAAGCACTATGTTGAGTTATCAAACTCTCTCTATGTATAACCTTGCAGTAAAAGCAAAAAAAATTATTTCCTTATATAATATATTACATACTTAAATTAGTCAATAAATACATGATTTTAAGACACAATAATACTTTCATGTTTTCACATTTACTTAATTTGGCCTGCTTAGTATGCTTAAAAGGCATTTTTTGGATGAAATAAAACCTAACTTTTTTTAGCTAGATAGACTTAAAAAAAATGCTTGATCTGATTTATCAAGTAAATTGGTTTGGCCTAGCCTATACTTAAGGCTATAGCCCCCGTCCAGTGGCATAACATGTTAACACTATCTGATATTTTGGGCGAGTATTTTTTTGATACTATCAAGTATCCTTCACCCTATTAGTAAAAAACTAATCCCTTTCGGATGTGTAACTATCACTCTCAATAAGTGTCGCTCCCAGGAATTGAACATTTGACCTTTTGGTCATCCCATAGATCTAGTAGGGCCTTACAGTCTTACACACTAGACCAGTATCTTATCATAGGGGTTATATTATTTATTGACTTATGTTATGATTACTTTGTCAGGCACAAGTAAACAAAATCGACTTTGACTACAAGGAGTATGCTAAGCAGAGGTTTCAAGAGTACTGGGCAAGGAAACCTTATCTATTGATAAGCTCTGAAGCACCTTCTCCTTATAATGCACCTGAGGGCACAGGTATTTGATTCCATTTGTTTTCTATTACTTCATTGTAATAGAGTGTATGTTGTTAGTTTCAGAAACTGATAATATAAAGATCACATGCTGTTCATCAACTGAGTTGCATGATCATAAATTGTATAATGAGGTTCCAAGTTTTGATTTAGAAAACTCTGTTGTTGATGACGATGATTGAATGGGAGACTCCCAATGCTTATTATAATTTTAGCATTAGATGCCATTTTTCGATATATTCAAGAGTATATCTTCAATTTATAGATAAAGATCTAATCTCCTGGATTGTATTGTTCTAAATCGCTTAAATTCTATGATAAAATATATTTTTAACAAATAACTATGTGGTTCAAGATGGCTTAAATCGAAGCCATAATTAACATGAGAGATTTTTAATGCTATAAATTAAGCAATAAACGCATATACAACCAGGTTGGTGCCTATAAAATGTCTTCATTTTTTTTCAAGTGTGTTCTTATGTCAAATAAAATATCATTAAATGTTGTTTTCACCTGCTAAATTTAACTAATTTTTTAACTATTATAGTTTTATGTCAGTGTTAAAGTGCTACTAGAGTAATATGTTTCTATTTATTCTCTTCTTTTCATAAACTTTGATGTTTTATCTTTTTATATTATTCCAAATTTTTAATGTTTTAGAAACTCATTATACACTTAACTTTATTTTTTACTACACACTTATTTATTACTCATTTTTTCTACCTTCTATTTCTATTTTTTAATTTATTTTTTGACGTGGATTAAATTAAGTTATTTTAATGAAATTATATTTTAATTTTACATTATTTAATATTTTCTTAAATTATACATATATAAGTTGATATATTTTCTGTTTCGTAAAGTGTATTTTATTGTAATTAGTTAAAAAATATATATTTAAGTAAGGTTTAATAATTGAATATTTTTTAACCAATCATAATAATTGACATATTGAGTTACATTGTATACATACTTTAAACAAAATGTTGTGTACATACTTCATACTTCTGAGGTGTCAGTAGGGAGTAGTTACGAGGGCACTAGATAAAATTTGTGCCTACTTTTTTTAATTGAACTTAGACGTGGAATCAATTTTACCAGGAAATAAAGATGGATACACGGTCCTACTTCAGCGTCTTATGAATTTAATATGTATACATCGATAGTGTAAGTATATTTTACACTGTTAGTAAAGCATCATCATTCATATATTAATTACTATTGACTTTCAAACAAAATTATTACAAATAGATAGTGAATAATGTGTTAACATACTTTACACTATCACTGCGTAGATTTTAAACTTTTAAAAAATTACGAACATGTATAATAAGTTTGTAACGGGAATTGATGAAATATTTGTGGCTATTTGAAATTGTATAAGTGTGTAATATCTGTGCACTCATAACATAAATATTTATACATAGTTGATATATTATTTATTATTTATTTGGATTATCTTTTTAAAAAATCATAATAAATAGCGAATGATAGAATGACAATATTAAAATCTTAAAATCTTAGTATATACATCTTTTCTCATTTTATAAATATCAGTATGCACATTTTTAGGACCCCCTTGAATCCTCTATACCAAGAACATCAATAGAGAGCATTACTTATGGATAAATTTTATGGAAATGATTATTAATAACTAGTTTGACTCATTTGTGTTTAAAGGAGAGCTGGCTTCAGCATCAGCACACAAATCATCAACGAAGAACATCTTCAAGAAGATGAAAAGAGTTTTGGGTCTTGGCTTGTTCAAGTCCAAAAGCTAGAACAACTTTCCACCAATACATTTCTCTATTTTCACCTCTTTTTTCCATCACAAAATGAGTCATTCAGAGAAGAGTGTAATATATATAATGTACTAAACAACAATTACATTTCATATTTCATATTAAATTTATTGTTTCTAATTTCTCTTTTTTTTCTCGAGGAAATAATATATGCAGTCCTACATAAGTTTTTTATACTGTTAACATTTATAATATGTATTAAGATCCAAGAGTGTAATATATATGCAATTTTAGGTAAAGATTTATATAATGTACTTAATATATTATTCATTTGTATTATTTATTTTTCCTGAAGAGTTAATGATAATTTAAGTATAAATGGTGGATGATTTAATAAAAATACAAAAATTTATATACTGTCAATACATATATTTTTTCTCTTATAGTATATGATTCTTAAATAAAAATATTACATGTGAATGATGGATGTGTAAAAAGTTTTATTATAATAATATATTAAACCTTAAAAGAAGAAAAATCAAATAAATACTATCAATGTAACAATTATGTAAACATATAAAGATTTTTGTTGTTGTTGACATATGTAATGACTCATTTAAATGTTTGCAACACAATAGTTGGATTCAATAAAATTCAAAAGAAAAATATGGTTAATAATGTCCCAAATAATGGGAGATAAGTAAAAAAGCAAGTCTGATTATACATAATCTTAAATGGAATAGAGCAACACAAGGATCTATATGTAAACATAGTTTCTATTTAGATATGTTTGAATGACCCATTTACAAAAAGAGAATGTATATAACTTTATTCCGGTCTGGTCCAGTATGAAATAAACTTATAACCATGTAATCTACTCGATCATCAGATTATGGATTATAAGTTCATAACCTTATCCCATTCTCATTTTGGATGGACCAGATTTGCTTTGATTGCAATTTGGAGGTTCATAAAAAAGAAAATTATTCTTAAATCAAGAGAGAAAAAGAGAGATAAATTAAGGTGAGACCATAAATAAATATGATCCTGGGCATGTGTGCTACAATTTGCTTTCCGAATAGAAAGACTCTTATAGTCTTAGAGTAATATAATCTCTAAGTCACACACCCACTTATTTTTTTTACTATTACAATAACAGAAAGCAGAATATATGACAATATTGCTATTTTGATTTCTTAACTTATTTGTTTTTCAATTTGGGCATTTATCTTTTTTTCCCAACTTAGTCCCTTAACATTGTTTGCATTCTCAAATTAGTTCTTTTATGTGTAATTTTTTGCTAAAGTGACATGACTTGAAAGATAGACATGTTTCACTTGAGAACTAATGTGGTAATAAAAACAAAGTTGAAGGACTGAAGTGAAAAAAAATCAAGGACCAAATTAAGAAAAACAAATAATTTAAGGAACCAAAATAACAGTTTTTCGAAATCGAGTAACTTATTACTTAGCATGAGTGATGGAGAGTAAAGGGTTGGTGAGGAGCTCATTCCCACAATCCACAAATTGATAGTTCACAATGAGATGACCTTGTTGATATCCTCTTCCATCTGTGTCTATTCTATTGAACACTCCTACATCCAAATCTAACCCTCCATTGCTGCATTGATCTACAATTCTCACTGTTTCTTCTGCTCCTGTCCCTGTATTTGTTACCTGCATCATCATTCATTTCCACATCCATCAAATCTATATTATCATAATCTCAACAATTTGAGTTTTTAGTTAATTGTTAGATTTGCACTTTATCATCATTAAAATCTCTCATAAGATGAGTCAAAATCAATTGTAACTCCTAATAAAATAAGCTAATCTTTATGTATTAAATTATAGTACCCATTGTTGAATTCTTGTGCAAATATTCATTAAACTAAAAAACCACTCCCTCTTTGTTTTAACTCAGAATATACTTCAATTTGAGGAAACTAATCATTCTCACATGTGTGGTTGTCGCTTATAATAAGTGAAAGTGTTGGTTACAAGAGTCGAACTTTATATTATGAACATTTTCAAGACCAATTAATAATAAGAGGAGTATTTCAACATGTATTTAAACTATTCTCGAGACAATGAGATAGTCAATCCAAAACTTACTTCCCAACACCTTACCCTTTGATCTTATTAAGTATCTGGTGATCTAATAAGGCTTTATACAATTAGATCAGATCTTCGATCTTTGTTAGTTTTCCTTCTTATACTTTGAATTATAAAAGTTCTAGCTTTAAGGTTAGATTATTTCTTACCCTCAAGCACTTTCCACAAGAATCTCTACCATGAGGTCCAACAGGGCCACAAAAAGCAGTCCAACCATATTTACTACGCCATGAATAAGGTTTCCCAGCATCCCATGTTGAACAATAAGCACTAACTGCATTCAAGTCCCACCCATGTTGCTCCGGTTGGTAGTAATGATATGTTGCACGTACATTAGTTGCACTTTCACCACCGCCGCCGCCGCCGCCACCACCACCTTTGCAGTTACTTTGGCAGTTCTTTGAAGGAGAACAATAATCATCAGAGTCACCACAGTAACCATATTGGCTGCAACATAGATTGTTAGGGCATTTTGTCCCACTAGCTTGTTTACCACATTGTTCACCATTAATGGGTTTGAGAACTAAGAACATGAATATGATAAGGGTTAATGCTACAAGTTTTGTCATGTTTTCTAACTTTGACATTTTTCTCATGATGTTGTGTAGCATTTATATAAATTTGACAGCTCAAAATATTAATTCTAAATTGTCTGCTCAAGAATATTTAGACATCCAAAATTGACATCTATGTTTCATATATATTTATTTACAATATCTTTGTGACATACATGTGCTAGGGTTTGAATCCTCTAATGAGAATTAATATTTATGATATATTGGTGTAGAGTTTTTCACTGTTAATACATCACTATTTGTTTATATATATTATTTTTCTTTAAAGACTACATGAATAATAAATGGTATGTACTCATAAAACTCTTATAATAATTTTACACAATTTTATACTTTGATAAAATTGAAAATAATCTCAATCTATTAATCGTTTAGATATTTTCTTATAACACAAAGAATATCTCTCATGGTAAATAGCCAATCTTTTTCATTGTGTAGTTGTTCTTTCCAATAAATGACGCTTACAAGAATTGAAGTCTTAACATTTTGGTCGTTTCGATGAACTAATTGGGTCTTACACCACTAGAGACTAATGTTTTTTGGTATTAAATTATTTAGATGCAAATAGACACTTACTTTTTTTTACTTTAAATATATTAACACTCCTAATTTGTTTTTGACCACTTATATATTCACATACAAATTGTTCTCGTAATTAAGATAAGAGAAAAAGATCTTGTAGTTTAAAAGTTTTTTATATTATTATTATTATATTATTAAACATTTATATTATCATATTTAATCATGAAAAAAAGATATATGCATTGACAGTGTATAGATTTTATACATTGTCATTATATCATCTATTATTGATATTTAGTTATTGTTAATTTTTAAAAAAAGAATGATCCAAATGAATAGTAAATGATAGAATGTTTGCCTATAAATAATATAATCTTTAATCATTATCTCTTCAAATGATGAAAAGTCTTTGAACATTAGTAGATAAGGTTGTTGAGATACAATTAATTCACATCTACTACAACATTATCCTATGACGAGAATGAGGGGTAATACTCGTGTGCTAAACGATACATGGTTACTTGTGAGATCAACCGTTAGATTTATATACAAAAATGAGTTTGAGAGATAAGTCAACAAATCGAAATATCCAACGGTGGAGAACTAAGGTGCACCAATATAAATTGATGAATGGGGCGGCTAAAGGTTTGACAATTGGTCAACAATAGGGTAAGGAGTGGGGCCAAATAATAGTTAAAAAGAGAAAAGTCAAAGTTTGAAGGATTGTGATATTATCAATTCAAAGTGATGAAAACATTCCATTTAGTAATCAAAATTTTAATCTTTTTAATGTCATTTGTAGCATACAAAATGTAAATATAATGTCTGAGAAGCTAATTGTATCAACCGATTTTAATTGAACCAAAATTTTATTGTTAAATAATGTGCCTAAAATATAGGCGAAATTCTTTTAGGTTATGTTAAATTCAAACAAGGAAAATGAAGGGGAGGGATTTTAATGAAGAGAAGGGAAATGAAGGAAAATGATTTTAATTATTTTGTGTTTGATTCAAGAATGGAAGGGGAAGAAAAATAAATACTTTCATATTTGTTTAGCTAGGGAAAATAAATTTAGAATGTAATATGTATACATTATCAGTATAAAGTTATATACACGTTTATTGCATATATTTTTTCTTCATAAGTTAATTTAGTTGTATACCTTTTTACATTATCTGAAAAATGAATGGACTAATACAAAAGTGTTACTTAACTCATGTATGTATATAAAGTGTTTGTTAAGTTTTATTTTCATATGGTTAGTCTGATAAAACAAGAAAATATAGCTTCGCTCATTTCATTCAAATTTGGAATCCATATCAAGGCCTCTTTTCATCATTCTTCATAAACATTTTTATCTTTCTCCTACATTTTTATCATTATTCCATGTGGCAATTTTGCACCAAACTATGACCATCATGATGCCTCCCCATTATTGCGTGAACAATCTTTGTTCTATCCCACTACCATATCATGATTCTCATTATTCTTTGAACTTTTATGTATAAACAATATGATGAGTATTAACTTAATTGTTTTGGCTATGTTGGATGAGCATAATTTAACATGCCCCTTTGATTGTATAGAATACTATTTGTCTCAACCTCAACTATCTTGATATCATTTCATGTGGCAGTATCAAGAAACTTCGTAAAATGAGTTTGAAATCTAACTTCTTTACAACCTCCCTTAGCGATATGTATGCATACACCTTGGATACAATGAATAGAGGATGTCAAAGAAAGAGCACGTGTGAAGTTTATAATTGAAGATATTTTAGAGGTTGGCTAGGTGGTTAGGAAGCTAGGTAGTTAATTAGGAGTTAAACTTAGTTTGTTAACTTTGTATCGTTCATTTACTTGGATCATAAGTCTTTTCCTTTTTCTAGTGCTTTGATGTTCCAAGTTCCGGCAGTATCACGACTTGCGTCTTCAGTTTTCTCTTATCAACCTAGGTTCCGACAGTACATCGACCTGCGTTCCTAATGCTTTGACGTCCCAAGTTTCGGTAGTACTCCGACCTGTGTTCTTGCCTTTACCTTCCGCAATTCCGGCAGTACCCCGACCTGCATTTTCGGTGTTCTCTTGTCAACCTGGGTTCCAGCAGTACCCCAACCTGTGTTCCTAGTGCTTTGATGTCTCAAGTTCCGACAGTACCCAACATGCGTTATTGGTATTTCCCTAAACCTCTATCCTTAGAGGGTCATTTGATTTAATTACAAAGCACATTTTAAATCATTGTCAGACATAGACATCTAAATGATTATTACATCACCAGCTTCTAATGCAATATCATCATCGCATAAGGAGCGTGATCAGGCTCAAGCTTCAGCGTATACCCAAGTCGGGTCGGTCTTTCCAGATAGATAGTTCTATTTGTGTCTCTAAATCACGACCCAGACCTTTGTCTCTTCCGCGGCTTCCCCAAACAAAATTAGTATACCCTTTCTTTACTAGTTACTAACCTCGATAATACTCATATCATGGTTTGTATGTTACCAAATAAGTAACAAGTAAAGAGGGACAGCTGTGAATATCCAATTTCGTCCGGGATATTTTTTAAATTTTTTGAGTAAGTTCAAGGACTGGGTCACAATTAAAAACACTCAGAAGACTAGGTAGTGATCACCTTAAGACTCTTTATTAACTCTAACCGTAAACCTAAGTCGGGCTATAAATAGCCCCGCTTGGTACTAACCCCTACTCAACAGCTTTAGTAACAAAAAAAACGGTACAGCTTTATCTCATTTTCAAAACACATAGTGAGCAGCCTTCCTTTTTAAACAAAAATTGATTGCCCCATCCCAAAACCAGATTACAACTTGGGTTATCCTTAAACACTAACCAATAACTATTAGAGTATCTTGAGCAGCTTTTTTTACTGGCAAACCAAGAACGGAGGAGACGAGACTCTATTAACCAAGACAACATAGAAGATTCATCTCTTTCTTAAACCCATCTCAACTCACTGTTACATTTTTTCTTTTCTTCATTTCTTGTCTAAACTCATTGTATATACATGTGCATATTTCATTTCTTGAAACATTAATACTGCTATTTTCATTTTATAATTTCACGCTCACTGTTCCATTTTTGTCATTGTTAAAAGTCATTGTTATATGTACATATTTCATATTATGTTACTTTGGCATAACCTGTATCATTTTCATTCTATTACTCCATGTTCATTAATCCTATGGTATGAAATAAAGCATAAGTCAAAAGGAATGAGTCTTCTTCTCATTTATCTTCTTCCAACGCCTTCATTTTCTCATTCCTTTATTTTTTTTAAATTCGTTTTCTTTTGTTTAGTTATTTGTTACGTGTATGTTTATTTAAAAAAGTACATATACATCAATACATTATTTCAGTTTTACTGTTTAGCCATTTAGGCATGTATATATTGGTTAAGTTTTAGTGTTCAGTTACTGTTTGTAATTTTATTTTGTTAAGTCTTATTGATTATAGTTTGTTATTTGTATTATATATGGGTTTTATATGAGTATTATGTCATAAAAAATGTTAACAGACTTGTATTACATACTTTGAATTTTAGGATTAATTTAATTAAATAAATTAAAACTTTTTAAAAATTCTAGAGTTTAAGTAAGAATTTGGGAGATCGGTGAACGAATCAAACCATATCTTCTTTTCCCTTCAAATAGAAAGTGGTGAGTGGTTGTCGTCCTTATCTTTTAAAGTTTTACTCTAACTTTTAAATAAAGATTCATTCTTGACAAATTTTAAAATAAAGTAATCAACTATTCATTAATGTTGTTTCTTATAAATATAAAAAAAGTCGTCAATAATTAATATGTCATATTTATCTGAACCATCAATAAATAAGATACTCTTTTTTTTAAATTATATTTAATATGTGAATTAGGAGTCACAATCATTAATATTGTACGCTATGAATCTTTGAAATAATCGAGAGCCACAATCATTAGTATTTTATGATGTAAACCTTTGAAATAAATTTTTTTCATAAAATTAATTAAATAAGAGAAAAACATTTTTCAAGTGCTAAGGTTAGAGAAAGAGTATCAACTTGAGTATTATTTTATTATCTTGCTAGTAGGAAAACGGTAAGCGGTTATCGTACTGTCTCTTCTTTCTCTCTAATAAGGATAAGACAATACATACCAAACTCTTATCTCATTACCCTATTTAATAAAAAGCGGTGAGCAGTTGTCGTACTACCTATTCTTTTATTTAAAATGGGTAAAGTGATATAGGGCAAAGTTGTACCTCCCTCCTTAATATCAATTGACAATTTGAGTCCTATTTTTTTTGTCATGTTAGTAAGAAAGCGGTGAGCGGCTATCATACTGCCTCTTCTTTCTCGCTAATATGGATAAGACGATATAAGTCAAACCCTTATCGGAGTATCCTATTTAATTAAAAGCGGTGAGCAGCTGTCGTACTACCTCTTTTTTTTTATGAGGGTAAAATGATATGGGGTAAACTTTATCGTTCTCTTTAACCTTTTCTACTTACAACCGTTTGAGAAATTTTTAAACCACTTTTCATTAACTAAAATCAATCAACACACAAGCATTTTCTACCCAAGAATTACGTAGTCTTGATTTCACCATTGCACCTAGGGATATGTAGAAGTAGGACGAACTCTTGTCAGATACAAAAAATAAAAAAAATAAAAACATTTTTTTTTGTAATTAATAAATTGATTTAACAAGCTTTAGAGTATATCTAGTTTCGTGCGATTATTGTGGGTACCGTTTGATAACGAGCAGACAGGGTGCTAGTACCTTTCCTGGTTCGTAACTGACTTCCGAGTCTAGAGTTCTAGTTCGAAGGCCAATCTATTCAATAATTGGCCATCAAAAGGGTTTTCTACGTTTTGACCGCAAAAACATAGTGGCGACTCCAAATTAGTCACGTGAATGGTGTTCGGCCGAAAATTGGGGCGCGATAGCTGTCGACTCCACTGAGAACATTTCTAAGAGAGTCAGGCCTGAAGCAACTAATCGCATAAATCCACGTGTAGCCCTTAAAGTTTTTTTTCTTGCCTTATTTCTAGATATTTAATTGTGCTTATATATATATATATGTTTTTGAGTTTGTTTCGCAGTGTTGGGGGGTTTTATCTAAAAAAGGTTTGTATGCTTCTCACACACAACACGTAAGTACACAATGTCTTTACATACACATATGCCCTATACCTAGGTATTAGAGATATACTTTTTAGGATTAGAAGGGACATATGCCTTGTCGGTGCCGGCCTAGAGCCTAATCTTGTATTGGCATGATGAACTGATCAAACTATTACTAGTATCATGGGTTAGACGCTCGATGGGGCTCGACCCCTCCCGTTTCTAACTTATGCAGTTTGGTGGCCTTTTAGGTCTCTAGAACTTGCCAAGGTGTCCACTTTAGACATGCCCTAGTATCCCACCCTAGGAATGTGGCCTATAGTTGTATCCATCATAGGACTTACCCATATAAAGCACAAGAAGCATATTTTCTACCCTCGCATTATTTTATTATTTGGCTTTGCATCATGAGTTGGAACTTATCAACGCCATCACCTATGCTCGAGTGATATCATAACGTTTTAACGTCTTTCTATCATGACAATGGCATATTCACAAACATACTCATAATGGGACCCCTTTATCCCAAGAGTAATTTTCTAAAGCTAGGGACAAGAACAACATTGTCCCTAGTCAACCTGAACGATATGAAATAATATATCATGGTAATTCATATTTCGTGATGAGGATTGTGTTGCCCATGGACAGATCGTTGACCCTTAGGGCCTGCACTTTGCACTTATGATTTGACATCCATAAAATCTTTTACTATCATGCATTTCATGCATTCATTTATGGCATTTTACTAACTCTTGTCGCATAGCTTTTTCCAGGTTTGTTCAAGAGATCGTCTTCATATAGTAAAGTGACAAGATGACCTCACCAATTCTAGTCTCTACTAGTGTTCTGTGCCCAAGAAAATGTTCAAAAGCATATGTGCACAATAATGATGTCGGTTTCTTGATTGATTGCATCCCCAAAATACCAGATGAGATACAAGGGTAGTTTACGAGAGAGTATGGGAGGCTAATAGATCTTCTCCTCATACATGTGGACAATGTGGCCCTAAAAGCTATGGCTACCATGGTGCAATATTGAAATACCGAGCTGAGAATCTTCGAATTCTCAAATGTTGATGCCGCACCTACTATCGAAGAACATGAAGTCTTGCTAGAAATACCAATGTTGGATAGACTGAGGGTATATATGTTCACTAAACC
Source organism: Lupinus angustifolius (assembly GCF_001865875.1). Lineage (NCBI taxonomy): Eukaryota > Viridiplantae > Streptophyta > Magnoliopsida > Fabales > Fabaceae > Lupinus > Lupinus angustifolius. Next base: position 14,341,111 of record NC_032012.1, read on the forward strand.
TGTGGAAGTTAATGAAGATACTATTGAGAAAATTATAAAGGTGCGACCTGAACCATCTAGTATTATAAAGCAGGCCAGAACTATAGGTCTCAAATGGGTTTTTATAAAGAAGCATATTGCCAAAATGGAAGAGCAACAAAATTGGGAAATGTTCAAACCAACTTTTACTTTTGCCATTTATGGAATGGTCGTGTTTCCTTTCCAGAATGGCATGATAGACCAATTAGCGTTCGATGTTTTCTACAAGTTCATTCGCTTTGGAGTCAACCCAACACCTGCCATACTTGTTGAGTCTTTTCTATCATTCTAGAAGTGTCACTTGAGAGGCGGTAATAAAATCAGGTGTTGTATTCAGCTGCTCTGCATATGGATGATGACACGTTTCAAGCATCATTACTACAATTTAGGAAGTCGTTATCCGCTCAGGAGGTTCAAGAATGTTTCCACAAAAGAAATACAGCTTAGTGAATGGGCGAAGCTTTTTAAGGAGGTCACGCCCCGAAATTTCGGAACCAAGTGTTGCTTGTATGATTGCCACAAGAAGATCATGTATTCTTGTGGGGATTACCCTAATATGATACTCATGGGGCCAAAAGGGTGCATTGCTTTCACGCCGGCCCTAGTACTTAGGCAATTGAAGTGGGGAATGAATCAGATAAAAGACGAGCAGTTGTATGGGTTCTTCTTTTGGTATAAGGATGAAGAAGCTCCTGAAGGGGCTGCAGAATCAGCAAGGAAGGCCTTACAAAAAATCCGCTTATTCGGAGAAAATGAGTTGGGAGAGCGTAAGACTTTCTACACTAGAGAATGGAGGGCCCTCACCAGATGAAATTGTGTGGCGCGAAAAATGTAAACTCTTGGAAGCTCGTTTAGAGGAGGCAAGAGATCAAAATGAGAAATGTGAGTTCACCGTTGAGAAGCTCCAGAAGTCCAACAAAAATTTACAAGAGGAGGTGACCAACATTAAGAAGGACTATGCCAACATGTGCTCTAAATCTGACAAGTTCAAGTTGATAAGAGGAAACAATGATCTAAAGGAGCGTTTAAAAACCAAAAATTGCACTGCTATGAATATTGTGCAATAAAAGAAGGAAATTGAAAGAAACTTCGAGATAATTATGGCTGATCTTGAACAGGGTCAGAAAGATGTTTCCCAAGCAATGAGCACGATAAATGATTACCAAACGGCCCTAGAACAGGCTCAGAAGAGGAGATGAGATGGTGGAAAACCATGAGTTAGACATGGAAAGGGCCAATCATAAAGAAGATCGGCTTGTTGCTGATTTAAAGGATCTTATGGGGGCCTATGATGAACTCGTGAATAAATAGAAAGAATGGGCCATAGGTTGGGATGAAACTCTCATGGAATCTAAATGGGCCAAATAACAATGGCAAAGGATATGCAATGACATGATTAATGAGCTCGGGGATTTTACAGATGATTGGTTACAAATTTTTGATGGGGCCAGATGTGAACTCAATGCGTACCCCGACATTAATGGAAGACCAACATTAGAAGCATTCCTATCTGATTGCTCCAGAGTAGCCCGACAGCTATGAAGATGGAGAAAGGAAAGCAATGGAGAATTTCATTTCTATTATTTCTTTGTATATGTAAGATTTTGAATTAGAGGAAAATGGAATAAAAATGTCTAATATAAATTCCCTTTACTCTATGTAATCTTTCAAAAATGAATGAAATATCATAATCTTTTCATCTCCACTCAGAGGCATCACTTATATGCATATAAAAAAAGAGGGCTAATTGACACAAACTGCTTATTCACTGTTAGAGACTATTCTTAAGATGCAATCTTGGTCCGAAACTTAGAGTTTCCTCTAAAGATTGTCATCAACCGATGCGACCTAGGGATTACGCTTCCTAATCATCAAATGTGGGATGAAGTGCTTTGCTATATTGAAGGGTCTCTCTGCAAGCCAGGTAAACCATTCGAATAAACTAATCTCAGTGTTAAATGTTTATTGTGAATAGGTATTGCCACTATTGCCTCAAAGCACCAATATAACACTGGGTTTCAAGTGAAGAAAATGACAGAATCTGTAACAAGTGAGGACAGTAGGTCCGAGTTAGTAGAGCTTAAAGCCCAAATGAGTGAAATGTTCAACATGATGAAGGCTTTGCAAAGTGAGAAAGGGAAGAGCACTCAAACTGTCAATACAGGACCACAAAACAATCTCGCTCAATTGTCTAAGGGAAACTCTAGTCAAGGAGCTAGTATGAGCCAACAAAAGGAATAAGCAACGAAGTGGCCATTCTATGGTATGCCCCCTGATTATGTTCTACTTTATGAGGACGAGCTAAATGAACCACATGGTCAATCTAATGCTCATCTGGAGCAACCAACATCTCAGGCGGGCATGATGAAGACTCCACTCGTGAACCCCCTCTAAGGACTGCGTTTAATAAGCCTGCACCACACAATTCTAGAACATACCTTAGGCAAACAACCTGAGGGGCCCAATTTGGTGACAATGCTGGAGCAGAAAAGTTAAACCTAATTGTGGAGAGGCTTAGAGCAATAGAGGGAGCAATTTTTCCGAACCTTAAGAATGCATTTGAGATGTGTCTCTTGAATCTTTGGCATGTTGATTTGTTGAGTTATCTTTAAGTTTTAACTAAATCCTTTGTCTTCATCAAAACATAGGTAAGCTAAGTGCTATCTTGACATTTTGCACTTTCAATGTTTCCATCATGCTCAAGCTAAAAACAGCTCTCTTCCTAAACAATCCTTATCTTTAGCAAAGTTGTGCAAAGTTGTGTACATGATGATAATGAAAGAAGGAGAAGATTAGAAAGAGAAAAATGAACAATAACCCATGATTGTAAAGATAAAGAAAATGGGAGAATGATTCCTTGACTTTATTGATCAATATAGAAAAGGAAAAAAATGAATTTGTGAAAATAATGCTTCTTGTTTATTTCCTTCTAAGTATGAGTGTTCAAATCCAGACCGATCCAACAATAAAACTGAAAACTGATCCACAATAGATCGAAACCGCAAAAACCGAATGCATTTAGATCGTGTTGGACTTATTTTTTAAAGACCGATTGGTCCAGTCTGGATTTTGGTTTCACTTCTTGGATCTAGACGATCTAGACCGGACCGAAATAGTATGTAAAGTTTAAGTGTGTGATACTTTTAAGTGTTTTCCAAACTTAATCTTAAGTCTCAACTCCAAAATTGTACCTATATTTTATTTGTTATATTATATAACACACACTTATATATATGTTGCTATGTTTTAAATTATATTGATTATATTTGATAAATTTTTTTAGAACTTAAATCAATCCCACAACCAAATGAAGATAATTCAAGTGTTATTCTGACTAGGTGTTTTATTATCAATTTTATTGTTGTGAAAATATTATTGTTATTAATCATCGGTAGAACATTGTAACTGTTAAAATTACATTACAGGTGCTCATATTATTGTTATTAATATCTTGTTGTTTTGTTGTCTTGTTATTATTGATATTTTGTTGTTGTTGTTACTATTTTTTACTTTTATTATTATTGTCTTACTATTTATTACGATTTTATGATATTGTTTACTTATACTATTGTTGCACACTATTTTTATTGTTGTTTTATGCTTAATATTTAGTCATTTTTATGAGTTTTGAATATAAGTACAATTTTAATATTTTATAAAAAACCGATCCAAACTGAACTGAAACCGCATATTGTATTTGGATCGGATTAGATCAGACATCTTAATATAAATAGAACAGACCGATTCAGACCGTATGTTAATTATGTGTTTGGATCAGATCATTTTTTGCGTAAAAACCGATCAAAATGTATCGCAAACACCCCCGACTTCTAAGAGGCTCTAATATATACAAGGAAATAAAACCAACTTAACTAAATGAAAACCTTAAACCATCTATAAAAGAAAAGATAACAACAAAACTAAAGAACTAATAAGAGAAAGTTAACCAAAATATAAAGTTAAGTAAATCAAGTTGTTTGGACTTCATTGGAGTCTTCTTTGATAGTGGGTTTCTTTCTTAATGTGCTTGGTCCTTTCATGAAAAATTGGATTTGCTGCTATGTATTATCACAGAACAACCTAAGTTGTGATGTGTGTTGAATCCCTAAGTCTTTGAACAAGAAGATCAACCATTGTGCTTGACATGATGTCATGGCAAAGATTGTATATTTTGCTTTTGCTGAAGATCTTGAAACCGTATTCTACATCTTAATTTTCTAAGAGATTAGGGCTAATCCAAGGAAGAAACACCATCCCGTGATGGATCTTCTAGTATCTAGACAAGCCCCACAATCCAAGTCTGAATATCATTTCAAAGTAGTGGTATTGTTGCTAGGGAAGAATAGACTTTGTGTAGGAGAATTTTTGAGACATTTCAGAATGATGAATTCTGCTTGTTAATGTAGATCAGTTGGAGTAATCGATTAAATGTTGCTTAGCTTGTATTTTTTAGTGAATTATAATCCTGCTTAATCGATAATCATGCCTAATCGATTAAGTTGTTTAAATATTTGCTTATCTCTTTATTTTTGACTAAATTTTTATTGTTAATATGTTTTTTGATTATGCCAAAAGTCAGAGAAAAAAATCAAATGAATTGAATATTCTTTAATACAATCCATTCAAATAAATTATGAATTGAAACTCATTAATAGGGATGGCAAAAAAATCCGTACCCGCGGGTAAAACTCGTACGGGCACAGGTACGTGTCACAACCGGGTACCCGCGGGTTTTAAAAACGGGTTTTTAAAAATACCCATAGTACATACGGGTGAGTATGGGTATTATGGTACCCGTACCCGCGGGTACCCATTATGAATATGATTACTATATTATTTTTAATTAAAATAAAAAATATACTATCATAACCTTCATTACACTATGTACAAATTTTCCTTTTACTTATTTACATCTTTTCCTTTTACTTTGTTTATATCTTTTTACATTGTTTACATCTTTTTAATTTGGTGTTGAAATACACTACAAATATTATTTCATGTGTAAAACACACATGTCTTAGAAAGAAAATATATGTTTTTTGTTAAGTAAATGAGAATTGCAAACCACCAAAACAGAAAATTTCATTAGATTTAGCATTTTTGCCAACTATTCATTCAAAATACACAAAAATAATTAAATTTCAACTCATTTAAAACATAATAAAATATGAAATTAGAAATTCAACGAAAATATAGAAAACCCGCGGGTACACAGAAATACCCGCAAAAAACCCGTACGGGTATGGGCGGGTACATATATTGCTTCTCTATTTCAAAACGGGTAGCGGGTAGCTACTACCCGTGCCGGCCCGTGCCCGTTGCCATCCCTACTCATTAATTAAGTGTATATAAATTGCATAATTTAAAATATAAGTTAATAAAATTTTAAATTGGTAAGAGAAGAAAATGTCTTTAAATTAATAGATTACATTGTATTTTTCAACCACCCACTTACACCAATAATATAACACAAGATAATTTATTTTTGCCTTCGATACAGAAACTTCATCTTCCCCACCATTTTATAAATTTTTTTCATTTTTTCCATCATTCTACAAAAAAATTTCATTTTTTCTCATATGATATTTGTTAAAATATTTTTTTCTTATATCATGTACCATTATATGTAATTATTCTTACAAAAAATTAATACAAGCAATGCATAGACTCACTCTATTGATAATTGATTTATCATCTAGAATCCAAATCCTAATTACAGTAATATCTATACATTAGTACTTAAAAATTATGGATTTAATATGTATATATTGATAGTATAATTATTTTTACACTATCAACAAATTATTTATTATTTATTTATTAACTACCCTGTTCGATGTAAAAAAAACTTTACGTTCTTTCCTCAAAATTTATACTCCATCCAAATTTATCCACATTTTCCACCTACCCATATTACCTGCTAAATGGTTAGTAATAATACATATATAACCCTAAGTTCCCATTTCATGTCCACAGGCGTAGAAGAAGAAGAAGAAGAAAGGAATTACAACACCCGAAAGCCGCAACCATAGTTCCATACTTTCACTGCATATTCTTTTCATTTATAAATAATAATAATAACTCGCTTCGTGATTTCCGATTCGTTCCGTGTCACAATGCCTATCCCCGATTCTTAACTGGTAATCTATCTTCCTTATCCACTTTTTTGCATTTTTTCAATTTTCAATTTTCAATTTTCGTTGCATTTTATGATTTTACAATTGCGAACGGTTGCTTAGGGTTTTTCGATTTAATGTGTTATTTTCGTTATTATGATTATGGTAAATTAAGGTTTGTAAAAAAGAGTAATAGGATTAGTCAAGTTTCTTTGAAACTTCCAAGTGCTATAATTTTTGCTTATAATTTTTGTATATGTGAAATTTAATTATCTTGTAATTTAGTTTAATTATATTTTTTGCAGTGTTGTGGACATGAAGGAAAAGAAGAGTACTGTTTCTCCTCTTAAGCGCGTTTTAGCAAACTGTGCATCTCAGGTTTTGATTTTATCTTAAAGAAGTGATCCAGAATTTGCTTTTTGTTTTGATTTGCAGAATCGATTTGCTTTAATTAGTGCAGAATTTTTGATTAACTTATATGTCATGAAATAAGAGCTTTAATTCTGTTATTCGCTTTGCTTGCAGTTAGTTAGTGATATGGCTGTAATATGGTTATGCAATTAGTTATTTAGGATATTAGTGACTTTAGGTAGGTCATGGGTGAGGTCTGGTTACTTGCCTTGTGACGTGGAGGTCATGGATACAAATCCCAGAAATAGTCCTTACACTTGTGAGGGTTAGGCTTACCGCTTATGTACATTTACCCTCCCTAAATCCTTCTAGGTGGGAGCCTTGTATACTCGGCTACCCTAGATAGTTTTCTCTGCCAATCGTTTAAAATGGTTAAGAAATGTTTCATATCTATGTTTTTAGTTAGTAACAGTTACATTCAGTTCAGATGGACTTTCTATCTCTCTTCTAAACTTTTTCTGTCACTTTCTCTCATTTCACTAACAATTTAAAGATTTGATCATGATTTAGGCGTCTTGTTTTTAGGAAGAGGAGCGAATTGGTTGTCATTGTTGCTTGTCTTTTTCTTATATTATCTGTCTTATCCTCATAAGTTGTTAATTTCGATAGTCAAGTTTAAAAATTGATGCGGTTAAATCTCATCCGATAGGCAAAAGCATATGGTAGCTGTGTTGCAGCGAAGGTTCCAAATATTGAGCATGACGTTTGTGGAAAGGAATTTCTGGCATTAAAAAGTTGCATGCAGAATATGGTATCACATTCTCAATTGTTTTGAATATGAAGAATTTGTTTTTACTATGGCTTGGTATTTTAGTGTTCAAGTTATTTGCTAATATTGTTACATTTTAAGAAAGAAAAAGTACTGTTTATGATTTTCTATTTAAGCAACAACATTCTTGAAAGACTTAAGAGAAACCTTTTTGAAAACTTCATTTATAATGAGTTTTGAGAGTTGCAACTTGCAAGTTGATTCTGTTTGTAGAGTTTTTGTTTTCCTCCCGTCTGTTGCTGAAGTCATTATATTATGTTTACTGCATAGTTGGCACTTCTAATTTGCATAATGTGTTTCAAAACCATATGTTGCTCCAAACAGCTCAAAAAGAAGTCTTAAGTGTGCACCTACTTGTTTCGTTGTTTCAAGCCACTAAATAAACAAACTACAAAGCTTGGCAGTATTGAAGAGAATCTATTTGAGAAGAAGTTTACAATCATCATTTTAGGAGGATGGTTCTATAACTTTTCGCGGGAAAAGGTTTAACCTTCAGAACTTATATTATCGTCCGTTAATCATAGATGCATTACTTCTATCTTTCACTATCTTGTGTTGAAAATTTTGGATGGTTTGCTTTATTTATTATCTTGCCTCTGCCACTCATTGTGTAAACAGGACTCAAAATATGTCTAGAAAATCATCAACTTCAAAGCCTAGTATTGGTCTGAGTGGATCTGGTGGTCTTTCACATGCTTACATTCAGTATCCACCGCTCCGTTGCAATGTTCCTGGATCAAGGGGATTATTTTATGACGATGGAAATAAATTGCTACTCTCCCCAACAGCTGATCAGGTAATATGATATGCTTCATATATTTTTTGTTTGGGGAAAACATATATACCAGTGTTATAAATCCACAAGTTAGTTATTATTTTATATTTCCCTTGTTTGAGTATTGAATCATGCGTGTTTTTGACATTTAGATCTTTTCATGGAAAGTTGTTCCGTATGATCCTCTTGCTGTCCCCACCACCGATCCAATAAGTGAAGGCCCTATTATAGCTGTTCGATATTCATTAGACACAAAGGTTATAGCAATCCAACGATCAAACCATGAAATACAGTTTTGTGATAGAGAGACTGGTGAAAGTTTTAGCCATAAGTGCAGGCCAGAATCAGAGAGTATACTTGGATTTTTTTGGACAGATAGTCAACAGTGTGATATAGTTCTTGTTAAAACCAGGTATCTTGTGCTTTTGTTTCTCTCTTTCTCACTATCTATGGCACATTTTACATTGTCTGGCGTGAACACATGCATTTCTGCATAATACTTATGGCATAATGCTCCAATGATGTACGTCAAACTTCTTAACCATGGCACAACTCTGCAAATATTTCCCCTTCCTCCTTTTTCCTTTGTTTTAAGTAAAGATGTACTAAGAGAAAAAGATGTATGCACACAGTTTAAGAGTGTTTTACATTGTCACTATATCCTCCACAATTCATATTTAATCATCATTGGCTCTTAACAAGATTATAATTAATACAAATGAATGGTGGATGATGTACCGATTGTGTATAAGTCTTTACACTAATAGTGCATGAATATTACACGCATGTACTGAATGATAATTTTTCTTAACAGTGGTCTAGATTTGTATGCATATAATTTGGAGTCAAAATCACTGCAATTGGTGGAAGCCAAGAAACTTAATGTGACTTGGTATGTTTACACACATGAAAGTCGCTTGGTTCTTCTTGCTTCTGGAATGCAGTGCAAGATATTCCATGGATTTCAGGTAAGAGATGCATACTATTTGCCCCCTTTTTCTTGTTGATTGTTAGATCAAGAAATTATTTACTACCTGTGGCTACTATTGTGTATGCCCAATACCCAGACAAGGTTCATTAATCTATTACATTTTGTTAATCTTGGTTGTTTGATATTTGGATTTCCTTCTAAAATACCGTAATGGTGCTGACCTTCCTTATAGCTCTTAAAAGAATATTCATTTATTGTATTTTCAAAATAGGATTCAGCATCACCATTGTTCAGAAAATAATGACATGTATGAATGCAGCTTCTGTATAGTGCTTAATATAGAATGTCAATTAATATTTCTCCTGTGTTATTTCATTCGGCTAAGTTAGAAACACATTTTTTGGGTAGATTTCTTCTGCAGATATTGTTCGCTTGCCAAGGTTTGAGATGTCTATGGCCAAATCCGAGGCAAACAGTAAGCCTGTTTTAGCTGCTGAAGATGTCTATATTGTCACTGTGTATGTACTAGTTCTTTACTTTATTAAGCTTAGACCTTCATAATTCACATAGCTGCCTATGAAAATTTTATTTATTTTTATTTTTTAACAATCAATCACAGTTATGGTAGGATATACTGCTTGCAAGTTGATAGAGTTGCTATGTTACTCCATTCATATAGGCTATACCGTGATGCTGTGATACAACAGGTTAGTTTTGTTCAAATTTCTTAATGACTTTTATTATATCAATTTTACCAGTAACTTTCTATTTTTAAATTACATAATTTACATTGTAGAAAACTTTTCTGAGCAAGTGCTGACTTCTGTGAAGGATATTTTCTCCCTTATTATAATACTTGGTGATATTGGAAATCAATTTTAATAAAGGAAGTTGAACAAATAAATGTTTATAAAAATTAAAATGAGTATCCGCACCTTTATAAATTTGGGGTACTTTTTCATTTAGTAAAACCATTTTATTAACAAAAAATGTAAATAAGTTCAGTATTGGTTCATGATATGGTTTTGTTAGAGGCAAACAATCTGCAATAATTCAATAAGAAATATCAAGAACAAGATCTTTGTGCTTTCAGAAACTTTCAAAACGGGAATGCTATTTTTTCTTCTGATTGACAAAAATTAACTTCCACAGTTCAAATTTCATGGTATTTTTTACCTCTAAAAAGTAATTATGAAAACTTATTTTGATATTTTAACTTAGTATGTGAACAAAACATGGCCATCTGAAATATGTACATTTATCCTAGATCTTGTATGATAATGTTAGTTGAGTGATTCCTCTTTGAAAGACATTAAAAACAGAGACTGATATTCATGATATTTGCAGGGTTCCTTGCCAATTTATTCCAGCAGGATTGCTGTGAGTGTGGTCGACAATGTACTTCTTACTCATCAAGTTGATGCAAAGGTTGTTATACTTTATGATCTATTTGCAGATTCAAGAGCTCCAATATCTGCGCCACTTACTTTATTATTAAGGGGATTCCCCAGGTCCGGTTCTTCTTCATCTCAATCTAGTGGTAGAGAAACTGAGAGTTCAGATGGTAATCTTGTGAGTAATCATGAAGCAGTTACCTATGCTGATACATGGACTTTCCTGGTGCCTGACCTCATATGCGATGTGGCCAACAGATTATTATGGAAGTCCCATTTAGATTTAGAGGTAAGTTATTTGTTCATTTTGTATCAATACAATATGTGTTTTGTTTTCATGAATAACCTTATTACCTTGCAGGCTATTTCTGCCAGTAGCTCAGAGGCCACGACAGTATTAGAGTTCCTGCAGCGACGGAAGTTGGAAGCTAACAAGGTATGTTCCCCCACTTCACTATAGCAGTGCTTCAAATTGGTCAATTCTTCAACGTGCAATAGTACATCAATTGCAGTTTCTTTTTAATTCAAACAAAGTCAGTTTCCTAGTAGTTAGCCACTTAGTTGTACCTGGAATTTTGACTTCAAATGTGTGTCAGTTCCTTTATATTTTGTGGTTGCTAGTGCATATCTAATAGTTCAATAATTAGTTCATACATGTGTTGATTTGGATCCAAAAGTAGACTTATAATCCCAAAGTTGGTAAGTTTTATCTTCTTGCTAGGAGGACCTCTCACTACTAGATGTTGCAGGCTTAGGCTCTGAGAAAGGAAAGCACTAAGTTAAAAAGTATATATCTTCTTTGCTGCTACAAGATTAGCTAACCTTAGTCTTCCTTTACCATAGTCTTGTGTCTAAAGTTTTGGTTTTTTTCGCATCCTGGCTTTAGCATAATTAGTTATGCAATAAAGTCTGCCCTGCTATAACTAGCCAACCTGTAGTCTTCCTTTGTTATAGCCTTGTGTGCTAAGTTTTTTATGAATCCCTACTATTCTATATTAGTGCAATATGTATATTCGTTGTCTCACCTGGGAATTTTTTAATGGTGACTAAGGTTTAGAAATTTGTGCTCCTTGAAATGAATTTACCTACTATTTCATTTCAGGTTTTAAAAAAAAAAGCAATAGAAAAACTATCATTTGCATGCCCTTTTGGGACATAGCATCCCTTCATTTACAAGGAGATAATGTATGGCTATTATGAGAACTAGAGTAAATTAACATTCAGCATTAGGATCTGAGCGTCCTAACTTGCTTTATAAGGGTTGGAATAGAAAGGACTGGTATCATGTACTCGATGGATAAGAATGATTTTATATGCATTTACCGGAAAAATTATACTAGTTTGCAACTTTGCATATATGGAACAAGGGTTTATACTTTTCTGTGTATGTTGTACATATAATCATAATAAATGTTTTATTTGACTCTTGTGATGCCTTGTAGTTTTCTTGCTAAACATAAGAATACTTTCTGGCTTTCTGCCCTTGTAATCTTGTATCTTTTAGAGGTTGTGCTGGAATGTGATTCTGAAATAATTCCTCCTCTAAATGGGTCTCTAAGGGTCCGTTTGCGAGTTGGATTTTGGTGGGAAGAGAAGGAAATGGATAGTTTCAGAGCTATATGACCAGTGTATTTCATGTCTCCCAAGCCTTCCGTTGCCCTTCCTTCTCCTCCAAAATCCAATTCGCAAACAGATCCTGAGGAAATATATTTTATTGATATTATAAGAATAATTGGGCCTAACTCAACCCAAAGAGCTAAGTCATGTGGGAGGGGGTGGTTGCCCAAGTCGTTATAAATGGTTCTTCACTCATGTACTCAACTGATTTGGGACTTTAATCCTTAACGAATATCACCTGATGTCTTTTTAACTGATTTTAAACAACAGTTATTTATAGCATTTTTTCTAGACTTTTTTGTCCAATCTTGAATGTCATTGATTTTGAAAAAGTTCACCTCCTTGCTACTCTTTCAGGCTAAAGAATTGTGCTTGGGTATTTCACGTACACTTATTTTAGAGCATAGGCCTGTGTCTGTGGTTGCCAAGGCTATACATGTACTAGTGACATCATACTCCCATTCAATTAAAGTTGGTAGCCATCCCAAGGGACTGAAACCAGAGAAGACATCAGCTAGTGGTGTACAAAATGCTGGCGCTGATGTATCTGCCATAGGAACAGATACACATGGAAAATCAATTGTACATGAATCTACCACAGGTGTAGACAGAGGATTGTTGGATGAAGCTTTGACTGTTTCCAGTCTGGAATCTGAAGATGAGTCTGAATCTGTTAATCCAGAATGCAATTCAAAGGAGGCCCTAGTTATGGGTAAAGTGAGCAATGAGAACTCCTTGAGTGTGCAATCATCTCTGCAATCTCAGCAAGAGGAATCTAAGCTTACTTCTGCAGCAGTTTCACCAGATGAGATGTACAGCTTTGTTTTTTCCCCTATCGATGAAGAGATGGTTGGAGATCCTTCTTACTTGGTTGCAATCATTATCGAGTTCCTTCACAGGTATGCTATTACTCTTCTGTTTAGATGTTGTTTTGGCTCTGAAAGTATTCCATATAAGTTAAATTGCTTTGTTGGACCCTATACTTTTTGGAGAAATTCAAATAGGTTCCTAAACTTAAAAACTGTGGTTGGGTCCTGAACTCAAAATTTATATTTGGGTCCGTCATACACAGTCATACATTTTATTAATAAGAAAAACTATTTTTATTCATTCTGCTTTTATTCATTCAGGTTTCTTATACCAATCATACATTTTATTAATAATTAAAACTATTTTTATTCATTCTATTTTTTTGGTTTTAGCATAAAATCATGAGAGGTCAAATAAAATCAACAATCACAGTTCATTGTAAATAACACAAGTTCAACTACTTTTTGATTACCTTTTCTTCCAACTAATCATAATACACTATTTAATATTGACTAAATCATATCAAATGAGTGTTGTGCAGTAAGCATTGGATTTTGTGATTTTAAAACCTGTGATATCATTTATAATTGATATTGTAATTTGTAAGTAATGAAGTTGAGTCAAAGCACAACCAAAAACTTCCTTATACTTTATAACTTCTTAATGTGGTTCAGCTTTGTAGGCATAAGCATTTAGGATTTTAAATAAACCTATTTGATCAGTTGGACCATGTATCCACTTTGAAATGTTGGAAACTTAGGGAGCTAAATGGGCTATTATCTTTGTCTTGATCTTATCGTAACTTTTACCTCCAGCCTTTTCAATCAGTGCCCCTCAATGCTCATTATTAATTGTTGCAGTGCAAATTTGGAAAAGATTCGAGTACTCCCAAATCTATATGTATTGATAATTCAACTTCTGGCCCGCAATGAGCGATATGCAGAACTCGGGTTGTTTGTCATTAACAAGGTTACTAAACTTCCTATTATTATTATTACTTTTGTGGAGGTGGAAAACCTTATATGCTAATTATGATTATTTGATTCTGAAAGTAGACTTTTGTTACAGATTCTGGAGCCCTCTAAAGAAGTTGCACTACAACTCCTTGAGTCCGGTCGTCAGAATATCCAAACTAGGAAGCTTGGTATGGATATGCTGAGACAGCTTGGGTTGCATCATGATTATGTATTGATGCTAGTGCAAGACGGATACTACCTTGAAGCCTTACGATATGCACGGAAGTACAGGGTAATTTCTACTGTTTTGTCTCCTGGTATAGGACTTTATTTGTGTTGCGTTAAATAATTATGAGGATGGGGAGATTATGGAAATCTGAGGATAATTTTTTCTTCCTGTCTTGTGGAAAAAATAGTTCTTTGATAAAAAAAGATTAGCTTTGTTTACATATTATAACTTAGTTTAACTTCTTTACTAAAGGTAGTGTTAGGTGCCTCCAGACTCCCTAGGGGGCTACAGACCCCTTACAGATAAAAATATCTTAGACACCTTGCCTAAGCGCGTCTCCCGGGAAGATGAACATAACAGCGTAGAAAAGGACGCCACCTCGCAATGGGAGCCTAATTCCTCTAGCATAATAGAACTAAACTTTTAATGTATTTATAGGATTTTATGGGAAGGACTCTGGCCAGGTTTATCACCTTATCAAAGTGGGCCTCCTTGAGAAGTGGGTTAAGGAATCCACATGCTCTCCTTGATTAGTAACAGCAAAACCACATCACCACTATTGACCTGATCTTGTTTCCCATTAAATGCCCCTTCTGTCCCTACACAACCCAAGAAATTAAACTCCCACCCTTGACTTGTCACTATTAACCTGCCGCATCTGTTCCTGTGCAGCCATTAACCTGGCAATCATTAAGCCTGCATTTTTGTGTGGTGTAAGACTTGCTGCTTAAACCCTCGTCCTTCATAATGATCATCCTTAGAAATTTCTTCCAGGCCACCTTTAAAACCCCACCTACTCCTTGTTGAACCTCATTGGAAAAATTCCTTTGAAACCTCAACCATTATTCTCCAGGAATCTTAGCCAGCATTCACTGCAACTTCAGATGAATAGTAAATGGAAATGTGCTATTGCTGATGTCTTCCTTATGGTTGTCCTACCCAAACCTAAAGTGCTTCTCATGTTCTCCCTACTGCCCATATGGTCTTTCTCCCTGACCCATCCCTAAATTGTTAATCTAGAAACTTACTGCACTGTTTAACGATATTATACCAAGTAATTTTCTAGCTGGAGTTTTGATCCACTCAACTTTCATTGGGATGGATTCAATTTCTATATTATGATCATTGCTTGCGGAAATTTATTGTTAACTTAATTCCAACTTCACCATGAAACTATTTATGATCATTAAACGAGTGTTGAATTTATTGGTGTGGTTGAGGAGTTTATGGTTGTCATAGTTATTTGATTTATGAATTTGTGACAAATAGAACAACTTAATTTCAAAATGGTATATCTTGTAAATATTATGTCCACACTTGAGGTAAATAGCTGTGATATCTATGTAATGTATAAACAGTTAAAAGCAGAACATTAAAAGACTGCTTCAAGTATATTGTAGAGATGAGTGCAATAGGTAAACATGAAAGAATTACCTGTTTTTTTTTTGGTATAACCAAGGGTATCCCCTTGCCCTATGGTAAGGAACTGATCTTTTTGGGGGAGCGTAACTGTCACTTCCAACAAGTGTTGCTCCTAGAAATCGAACCTCTAACCTTTGGCTTAGTGCGATGTCTGGGGATCCAATGAGACCTTATACCACTAGACCAATGCCTCATTGGTAAAGAATTGTCAGGTTTATTATAATGATTTTGTTTAAATTTTAACTCTCTAAAGCTAACCAATATGAAAATTATTTTCAGGTGAACACCATTCGCCCATCATTGTTCTTAGAAGCAGCATTTGTTTCCAATGACTCCCAACATCTTGCAGCAGTTCTAAGATTCTTTATAGATTTCCTTCCTGGCTTCAGAAACACCTCAGAGCATAATAGATACCACCGTATACTGAATGAGATGAACTCTTCCCTGTCTGTTGAAATTTTGAGATGAACTCTTACAAGAAAAAGATTCACTTTTGACAAATTTTTGGTAATTGGGGCACCCCTTTGTTTCAGTGTGGGGGATATCTAGTTAATAATGGCACTTGATATGTGTTTAAGATGTATGTGTGATAGATTTGGTTATTGCATGTTCAGTAAATGTTTCTCTTATAATATTTACTTTACTAGATACTGTTATCTAAATGAAATTCTACTGGAATAAAACTTTACTTTGATTCTGCTTGTGGACTTGATTCATATTTGTTTACTGTATCAATTTTTGTTCCAAGAGGGGAGGAGGAATTGGTTTTTTGGAAAGAAGTTTAAAATTCAAAATGGCACTAAATTTGCAAATAATTTAAGTCCTATTGTCAACATTTAGCTATATATACCTTTATTTTGATCCTTGAAATGTATAAATGCTTTAGACTTATCCCTGTAATGTATTTAAGTTTTGAATGTAGTCATTGTCACATCAAATTTTATAGCATAACCTGATTTTAAAAAATTTATACAGTCAATATATCATTTATTATTCATTTGTATTTAATTTTTTGAAGGGTCAATAATAATTAAATAAGAATAATGAATGATATAGTTATAATGTATAAAATTCTTACATTGTCAATGATTCAGTGAATGCATTTTTTTGCCAAATTTTAATAGACAAACTAAAATCAAAATAAACAACTTCAGAAGGTTTTAATAACAAAAAAACTAGTATTCTATGCACTAAATACCTTAACAGGACTAAACATATCTTTATACCTTCTTAATTGAAAATCCAAGGAAGCAGCATCATAGCTCAATCACATATAAGAGCTTTTCTGATCCCTCAACTTTCTAAAGCAAAGTGCTGAGATAAAATAGTTCATTAATATTTAGTGGAACATAAAAGACTCTTGCCATAATAATTCCTTTTGTGAACATTAATGCTTAGCTTTATAGAAAAACTTCCTATGGAATTCAACATTACTTGAGAACATTGCTTCAACATATGCTTCATTTGCTCTTATCCAAGCCATGGACACTCATCTCTTATTGCAATTCTATTGCAAAATTGCCTCTAAGTCATCTTTAACTTGGTAAGTTACACTTTTTTTGGTGCTATCAAGAGTTTCTCCTTACCCAAAGGATTTGTGATTGTCTCTCTTAACAAGTGTTGTTCATAAGAATTAAATCCTTGACATTTTGGTCATCCTGAAGATCTAATGAAATCTTACACCACTAGATCATCACATTGTTGATAGTAAATTATACTTTACTCGCACAGAAAATGGAATTAAGTTTTTTAACAACTAGCTTTCTATGGTTAATCTCAAAAGAAAAAATCCTCTAGAAATCTTCAGAAATATATTGATAGTAATAGTAGCACTTGATTTCATAAGCTCTTTATTTGGATCATCACTGGACTGTTGACTTAGTGCCAAAATAACTCGTCCACTACCTTTCCTAATTACTTAAATTAGAGAACAATGTTGATAGCAAAACTCAACTTTGATAAGAAATTATCATTTAAGAATGAACATCAAATTTTATGGTACAATGTGTCTACTTTTTAACTTGAATTCTACTTACTTTTTACAATGGGTGGTCCATTATATCTCATTTTAAACACATGTAAACATAAAAACAAATAAGATTTTTCATTCAATAAAACTAGCTTGTAGTTGTGAGTTTGTAGCTGTAAATATAGTTAAATGTTTATAGTTATATATAAGTAGCTTATTAAACTACAGTTGTAAAACTAGTTTTATAGCTATTTGAACTTTAACAAATGACTAAAAAATATATATAATATATATTTAGTTATTTATTAATTAAATAGTTAAATAAATTGAGATTTAAAATCAAAACTTTTAATCTTCTATTTTAATATTTTATTTATAACCGGAATTCAATATTTTATTTATTTTAATATATATTTTTAGTCGTTGTTAATATTCTCTTAAAAATACAATCAAGTTTAGGCTCTTTATAGTAATATTAACTAGTAGCTTGTAGTTGTGAGCTTAGTAATTGTAAGGTTGCACCTTTAATATGACTAAAATTTGACTAAAATTACTTACAATATTTATCATTTATTTATTAATTAATTAAGTAATGAACAACTTGAGTAATAATTTCATATAAAATTTAAAATCAAAATTTTGGATTTTATTTTAATATTTCATTCATAATTTGATATGTAATATTTTATTTGTTTGTTTTATTTTAATAGTTTTTTGTCATTTTTAATATATATTTTGTAATAAACTTTTTTTTGGTACTATCAAGTGTATTCTTTACCTTTTTTGGTAAGGAACTAACCTCTTTCGGGGTTCGAGATTGTCCATTTCAATAAGTGTCGCTTCCTAGAATTGAAGTCTCGATCTTGGAGATAAAATGAGGTCTTATACTACTAGACCAACGCCTTGTTAGTAAATGCAATTAACTTACATGAATTTATGGTATTCTTCTATTATTTACACTATGCATCATTAATAAGATATAATATAGGAATGATTTATACACTTGTCTAATAATCAAGTGCAAGAACAATTTATACATTAGCAAAAATTCAATGTAAAAATAATTTATACATCACAAAAATAATATAATTTTTTAGTTGGAGTAATTAATGTAATTTTTTAAAATTTCAAAAGGTAAAATTATTAAAAGTTACTTTCATTTTTAAACTTACTTCAAATATCTTTTTGCAAAGTACATTTTAAACACAAAAAGCTCATTTTTTTAAAACTTCAAGATTCCTTCTTTTTTTGTTGACTGATCTGAACGACTTTAATTACTTATTAACCAATTCTAAAGCAATTTCATGCAAATGGGAGATGGAGTGGCCAATAGTTCCATGTGGGTGGTTTCTAGGTTTTAGTACCTTCACATAATATTAAATTGAGAGTCAATACTTGATTTAATCCCTATACTTTTTTGTGTGCATCACTTTAATTCTTGAAAAATAAAAATTCAAACTGATATAGACAAGATTGTATATATAGATCATAAAAATAACTAATTTAACTAATATTTAATATTTTTATGGACTATTTTAGATTTTTCATTTTTTTGAGGTACTAAATGAACACAGACAAATTTTTTTGAGGAACGTATGTTTTTACTCTTAAATTAATACAAAACATAACTTTAGCAATATATATTAGTAATGTAGGAGATTTTTTATATACTAATATCTATATACTTTTAATAATAATTAATATATGAATAAGTAAGAAATTTTAGACTAACATTGATTAGATATTAAATTCATAAAAGATTATAACTTCACATTATCATTGTATCATATACTATTTATATTATATTGAGTAATAATGATACAATAAAAATATATAAATTTTTACATTATAATACATATATATTACAATATTTTTTTCATTTCATTGCAAAGATGCCTAATCCAAAATATCCAACACTTGAGACTAGTTGAGCTTGATTGGTAATCCACTACTAAGGACGAATTTCATTGCTCTCGTGAATGTATGAAAGTCAACAAATAAAAACAATACTTACACCATTCCCCACACCCATTAAAGAACTTTAGAGTCTCTTACCTTACTTCAATTTATTAAATTTCATGTCCGTACATAGAGAAAAAGGAAAATGTTTTATTAGAATATATATGTACAATCAATCAATGTAATAATTTATACACAATTAATACATTATTTGTATTATTTATATTTAAAATTTAATAAATATCAAAATTTGAATTATAAATAATACAATAATAATGTACAAAATTCTTACACTTTTGGATATCGTTTTCTTATATTTTAATATTTAATACATCATTCAAATTTGTAATGATTTTTGTTTTATTTAAGATTGAAGATATTTAATATGAATAATGATTGATGAATTATGGTAAGTGTATAAATAGAGTCAATAAGTACACTTTACCAAATTTTCTCTCACTCTAAATTCTTTTTCTATTCTATTCTATTTCTCTCACTCATATACTGAAACTTAAGAAGAAGGTAGTGTTATATTTTCTTTCATTTTCTCACTCTTTTCAATTTTCTCTGACTCTGTTTCACTCACACACTTTTTGTTCTCTTCTGGATCTGTAATATAACTTCAATGTGCTTCTCATTCTTTCTTTTCATCTTATTATTCCATCTTTTTCTTTTAATTTTCCTATTCATTTTCACACTCCAAACATTGATCCTAGCAACTTTTTATTTCTTCACCTTTTTATATATTTTTGTCTTATTTTTTCCCTTCATTCAATTACACATCGCTTCTCCATTCCTCTAATATTTTATACATTTAGTTATATATAATCATATATGATATTATTTGGCTACTCATTGCACCAAGACTCCAAGTAGGCTATATAGCCTTACCTGTAAGTAAGATGTTGTTTTCAGGATTTGAACGCATGACTCAGTTGAGGCTAACCCTCTTATATATATATACCTAGCCAAAGATTTTATTTGGAGGATTTGAATCCGTAACCTCTTAGGGTCCGTTTGCAAGTTGGGTTTGGAGGGGAAATAATGAAAAAAAATATATCTCAGAGCTATGAAATACACTTGTGAGATGACTCTGAAGTCATTTCTTTCCCTCCAAAATTCAACTCGCAAACAAAATTTTGGAGGGGAAGAGAGGGAAGGGAAGACTTGAGAACCATAAAATCTACTTTTGAGATGAATTCGAAGCCTTCCTTTTTCTTTCTTTCCCTTCCGCAACCCAACTCATAAATAGACTATTAGTTACTGAGAACCAACCTTATTATTGGGTTGAAGCTAACCCTCTTATATATATATATATAATATTTTTTATATTAATGTAATAAAATATAACACAGTGTATTGTTCTCTTCAGTTTTTTTCTGTCAAATTTTACAATTTCTGTGTTTGATGTGTAATTAGATTGGCACACAACCTATTTGATTGTTGATCATTGAAGTATTGAGTGGAAGTGGCAATGGCATCAAAACAAGGAGTGAAATCAAAAGGATTCGGATTCAATAGCTCGAAGGCTGCTAATTCGCATTCGTCTTCGACAACGTCGTCTTCTAAGCAGTTTCCTGATACATCTGCTGATGGACAGAGCTCGCCAGCATTATCTTCAGCTCAAAGTAAGCCACCACAGCAGCATTTTTATCTGGAATCTGTGCCTTTGGATGCACAAAGAGCCAAGGAAAATGTCACAGTCACAGTCCGATTTCGTCCACTGAAGTAAGTATTACTTTCTCAAAATCAAATATCATTGTTGTGACTGTGTTATACATGTTACATATATATATGCTTGTTATTTTAAATGAGGTCTATGAATTTGACAGTCCAAGAGAAATTCGTCAAGGAGAGGAGATTGCATGGTATGCAGATGGAGAAACTATAGTGCGAAGCGAGTATAACCCGTCAATAGCATATGCATATGGTATGAGATGCAAAACTAACTTTTATGAATAGGATTTTTGGCGTTTACATTTATCATTAGCATCATGGATGAAATATAGATAATCCGTATTATGAGTATAGATAGAATGCTTTTGAGTTTTGATGTGTTATGATATGGTAAAGCCCTCCCCAAAGGGGCAATTTAAGGATTCGAATTGTTGGTACAATATAACTACATTATTAGTCATTATGATGTTAATGGCTGAAAGAAATGAAGAGATTATTACTGCCATTGTGATTTGTTTGTTGAAGCCAAAAGTAGTGGAATTTTGTCTAGAAGGGTTATAGGGTTAATGAAAGAAAGTTTTATTTGAAAGCAACCGACCTTAGAAAAAGCTGATACGAAAGTCAGTTACGTAGCAGACAGCCAGACACAAAGGAACTATTAATACAAAATAAATTTACCATACCTCTGCAAATCTACAAAGAGAAATCCATGTGCTGAACACCTAAGAGCGGCCAAGTAAGAAATCATGTCCTGATGCATGAAAAGGAAAGAGTCATTCTTTTAAAATTTCAAGCATTCCTTTATAGCCAAAGGTACCAAAATACAGTGAGCATAGTAGCTCTCCGGCAGGGAACTTTTCCCTCCATGACATATCTTATAATTTCTTAAGGACTGTTAGAATATATGACATATCTTATAATTTCTTGGAGGATATTTGAATGTTGAGGAGATATCTCTTATTATCATGATTATATTGTAGATTATTTTAAAATATATTAGAAGATTTCTTAGGATTGGGATTACATTATATTATCATTTATGATTTAGTTCCTTATTTAATTAGGTGTCTAATATTAATATAAATAGGGGTTCATGTTATGGCCTTTGTGTTACATCATATCACTCACAAAAATATCAATACAAATTTTACTATTTTGAGTATTTATTTTCCTCCCTCTACCTAAAATCCTATAATTTCAAAAAAGACTTGACACTTGGCATCGAACCAAATTATTGAAAAAATTGAGAAGCTAATTATTTATGTTAATTCTTGCCTACCCACTCTTTGTTATGTTAGTTTTCAAGCCAATATAAAAAAACACTAACATCAAGCCTTACCCATTAAGTGAATCAGTTACATTTATCCATATTAGCCTCTAGGCTATATGACTATATCTAACAAAAAAATGCTCTCAAACCATTTATGGCAACACCTTTATTAGAAGTTTCTCTTAATGTTCACAACATAGGCAGAGTAATAATATTTAAAGAGTAGTACTCAGAAAACTGTCATGACCCAATTTGAGAGAAGGAATTCAAATTTCATGTAATTATGATTTGTATTTATCACAAATCACAATTTTCATCATGTCCATTTCATTCTCAATATATAGTCCTCCCTCCTTCTGATCTTTCAACATTGTGTATTAAATTATCAATTTTCTTTTTATTTCTTTTAGATCACGTCTTTGGTCCCACAACCACAACTCGTCATGTCTATGATGTTGCTGCTCAGGATGTTGTTAGCGGTTCTATGGAGGGCGTCAATGGTAATTGACAGATTGAACTTACTACTTGCTACCTATCCAGCAAGGGCAAAAAATTAAATCTATTTCTGCTTTAAGGAAATTGCTCTATCTTTTCCCTTAATATACATATTGCATTTTGGATGTATGTTTTGAAATAATTCTAAATCTTGCACACATTAATTAATTAGGAATTTGCAATGATTTAGTGTAGTTTGATATTGCTGATAAACTAAGTTGGGTTTGGATAGTATTATTCGTTGAAAACCAAAGTTGTTATTTTGACATAGGTTGGTTACATTAAAAGATTTAAGAGCAGTGCATTTCTTGTCAGAGATATCCAAATTCTGTTTATCAAGCATAGTGAAATTAGAAAAAGTTACGCAACTATGGTATTGAAGACCTTTTAGAAAAAGTCTGAAATGCATACAATTTCGGTCCAGTTGGCAAGAAGCTGTATATCTTCTTTGATAAATGTTGATAGAATAAGATTAAAAACTACATGTTTGCTTAGGTAGGTAGTCAGATCATATGATTTAAACTCTAGAGGTTTGGGAATCATCATCTTAGCAATCACTTCACATACTGTTTCCTTCGTATAAACTAACTAGTAGGTTTGGAACTATGGATAATTCACGGGAATGAAAACCAGGTAACTTGGTTGTTTGGGCCATGGAAATTTTTGTAAGACATCACATTTCTTCTTATAGGTGGTAGTCATCCAATTTCCATGATATAAAAGCCTATTTATTAGTCTTTAGCTCTTCTTGAAATTAACCATTCCAATTAAAGTCACTGCTTGGAGACCTTTGTGGCTGAGAATTTTTAGATTTTTTGGATTGCATACCTGGCGTATTAAGTATTTAACAATTGAACTCCTCTATTGTTTTCATCACAGGTACAATATTTGCATATGGGGTAACAAGCAGTGGGAAGACTCATACAATGCATGTGAGACCACATTTATGTTCTGCCTTCATCTTGTTGATCAGCATGTTTTTGATAAACTTACCTATTTATTTATGTTTGTTATTTTCAATTTTCAATGCTGCACACTTAAAGATTATTAAACCATTCTTGAATAACAAAGGATCAATCCCTGACCATTTTGGTAATTATTGATGGTTTGGTAATTTGATGTTATTCTGTGTTGAGATTAATGGGGAGAAGGAGATAAGGGGCAAGTGGTGAGTTTTTGCCTTTTTTGTATTTTTCTATTTCAGGGCTGTGGACAAAGTCTTTTCCCATGGTTTAGTGGGGGACAAACAAAGTGAGTTTTGTGTTGTACCATGGTCAAGTTTTGTTTGGAACTCAAGTCATTTTTAGAAATCAAACAAGTGACAATTTTTTCTTGTGTTGTGTTGCCCTTGTTTTTTAGCAAGTGAAACACACCCCATGTGACTGGAAACCAACATTAAGATTTTGTATTCATTCCCTGCCACTTAATAATCTGAATGCTACATCACCTGATAACGAATTAATTAATACTATCTGTTATTTGTGATAATTGCTGATAGTGTGAAGTTTAGCCATGAATTTGGTTTTGTTACTGTGACATTATATCATTATCTGCTCATGCCTCATAGAACAGACTTTACCTCTTGCTCATACATTCATATTTACAGGGCAATCAAAGATCTCCTGGAATCATACCTCTTGCTGTGAAGGATGTTTTTAGCATTATCCAAGAGGTATATTTTACTAGTGTGTTTGTGGCACTTTTGTTTTACAGGAATTACATTGATTGTTGTTTCTGCACACCAGACTCCAAACAGAGAGTTCCTACTTCGTGTTTCATACTTGGAGATCTACAATGAGGTGGGCTTCTTCCTGCTCTCTAGCTTCTTTCTTGTGATGCTATGTTCATAATTTCATGCTGATATTGTCTTCCACATACTTGTCTATTTCCTATAACTCCTCATGAAAAGAAATTTGATTAATGCTGCTTTATTCTTCACTCTTATCCTAAAAACTTTATTTAATTTTAGGTGGTTAATGACTTATTAAATCCAGCAGGACAGAACTTAAGAGTCAGAGAGGATGCTCAGGTGTGGATTATATTTCTGACCTATTTTTAAATTTTTATTATATAACTTATCTTCATTTTTAAGAGTTAAGATTGTCTGTTCTGAATTTCTTTGTTTGCTTCGCTAGTGCCTAAATGTTACTATTTTGAATTTGATTAACCATGATAAATGAGAATCAAACCCTGGAGGGTATCAGTCTTGAATAAAAGACAACAACAACCACAGCCTTTTCCGACAATGGTTTAGTTTCTTGCCATTAAAGTTGTTGCCGAATTACTACAAGGCCCATCAAGGTGGAGATTTTGGGCTTGGTGACATTCTCATGTGTTGTTTTTACCAGGCAATTTGTACCTTTGAGTTAGACTCAGACTTGAACAACTTTGAATAGTCATATTGCTAGCAGCTCAAAGAATTTATGATTAGTTGTTAGGTGATTCATTCTGGTCTACATTTACTGTAGTCATTTCTTCAGGTTAAGTACCCAGGCATGGATGAGGGATACATGGCATATACTGTAGTTAACAGTTTTTCGGACAAGTTTAAAAATTTGGTATAGCGTAGCCTTATAACAAGTTCCACATTGCCTATGTCATTCTTTAGGGTGCGATTTTGTTGGAAAGTAAGTCCTACATTGCCTACCTCATTGTCTCGGAGATGATTTAAATACCTGTTGGGCTACTCCTCTCATTGCTAATTATTTTTGAGATGGAACCTTAGCATGGTATTAGAGTCAGAGCCCAACTTCTTTCCGGTTGTCATGGGCCAAAAGATGCCCTTTAGTTATGGGTCAAAGGTAACCCTTCGCTTGGTCTGGCAGGTTTTGTGGAGGGGCATGTTGGAAAGTAAGTCCCACATTGCCTACCTCATTGTCTCGGGAATGGTTTAAATATCTGTTGAGCTACTCCTTTCATTGCCAATTGGTTTTGAGATAAAGCTTAACAGATTTATATACTTATTGAGCTACTCCTCTCGTTTCCAATTAGTTTTGAGATGAAACCTTTACATTCCCTGGAAAATTTCACAGCTGATCGAGTCAAGTAGCCATTTGATTTTGGGTCTATATCTCATGGTTCAATCCAACTTGTTTCATGAGTGATTATTAGCAAACCTTTGATTTTTCTGTGGAAAACATCACTGAGATGAGTTTTGGAGAAGTCAATCTTCTGTTGTCATTGTCAAAACTTAGTGAAAACTAAAACTAAGCTAATATAGGAATATCTCATTCTTTCTGTTTTTGGTGATGTTAGCAAAATTGTTTCAATAACTCTGACTGTTGTATGTTGAGCCATGGACTTTATTAATGTATACTGCAATTTGAGCCATCAGCTTGTTAGCATTAAACAAACATGTAATTGATGAAATACTTACTCAAAATTTTATAAATATAAGTGTCTAAGGAAAGCTTGTATCTTTTGTATGCTGATTCTTGATTCATATGTAGGGAACCTTCGTTGAGGGAATAAAGGAAGAGGTTGTACTCTCCCCTGCTCATGCACTGTCCCTTATAGCAGCTGGAGAAGGTAAAAGTGTCAGCTAGGTTTGTTTTCTTGTTTTGTTGCACTATAACAAATTGGGATATTTTGTTTTCTGATTACGCCTTCTGTAATTAATTAGTGATGTTTATTTTTATCTTTAAATTGAGCATCACTATGAATAGCAGAAGAGAAAACATATTATCCCACTCATCTTTATTTGCATTATGTAGCCATTTTTTGGGAAGTAGGTTATGCATGAAAATACCAGGATATTAATTGACAAGTTTTAACATTGTATTGTCAAAAAGTAGCTGCATATAATGTTTATGGTTGGACTGTTATTTAAAAAATAAAACCAAATAAACTTATTTTTCTGGTTTTGTGAATGATGATGAGAATTGGATTTTTTTACAGTTCTACTAGAGGCCCCCATGGTGTTGTTTAATGTTCCCCTTTCTTGATTTTTGTCATGTTACTTGATAACAGAGCACAGGCATGTTGGGTCTACAAACTTCAACCTACTCAGTAGCAGGAGCCATACAATATTTACCCTGGTGGGTTTGTACTATCTTAAAAGACAAATGATATTGTTCTAATTGATTAACATGATTCTTATATTTGTTTTATGTTCTAACTGTATCAAAAATTTGTATTTATTTTGTGCTTTAACACTTTTGAGCATTTATAAATTATATGTAATAAGCACAACATGTAGCTATGTCATTGGTAAATCACTCCTGAACCTTAAAAGGGCGTCTAATGCACAAGACTCTCAGCTAGTGGGGTCTGAGAGGGTATATGTACGCAACTTTAACTCCACAAGTAGAGAGGCTGTTCCTAGGACTTGAACCTGTGACTTCTTGGCCACTAAGTGATAATCTTAATGCTGCGCTGAGACTCATTTCTAAACCTTAAAAAAAAGTTACCTCCACGAAACTCCTGAATAAACATAGACCATCATCCTACTCAAGACTTCCTTTTGAGAACACCTCTTATTATGACTACAATAACCAAGTCTTATTCCCACAAGGCATGGTCAACTACATGGATTAAACTATGCCATAATGCTCTATCATATATCATCTCCATAAACAAAATGTTACCTCTAAATCCTTTTTAGTTATTTTGCCTATGGTTTTTCTTGGCCTCCCCCCTCTCTAGGAATTGCACTAACCATCATTTGATTCACTCTCCTTAATTGACCTTCTTCTGGTTTCCTCCATACATACCCAAACCACCTAAGGTGAGATTCTACAATAGGAGTCACCCCAACATTTTCTCTAATGCATTTATTCATAATTCCTGTACCTCATGTCACTACTGTTCATGTTTTTTCACTCTAAATATAAAAAAGGACCTTCTGGTGATTGGGGTGATTACTAACTATATCCAACATGTTGAGCTCGATCGTCAATGACAACAACCTCCAACTTTTAAGCAGTTATGGAACAACAAAATTGAACAGCATGATATATCCTATTTCTTTTAATTGCTTTGTTTAACATATGATATTACTTTTATTCTTTTTAACTGCTCACTATTATATAACAGACCATAGAGAGTAGTCCATGTGGTGAAAATTGTGAAGGAGAAGCAGTAACACTGTCACAACTGGTAGTTATTTTGAACTTTTTGGTTGCACTTCATTTGCTTTTACATTAGATCTCTACTTCCAAGCTTGAACATGGGTACTTGATTTCATGTTCAGACATCATATTTTTCTATTGTTTCTTACAGTTTTTCAATATTTTACTTATACACGCAGAATCTCATCGATCTAGCAGGTTCTGAGAGCTCAAAAGCTGAAACAACTGGAATGAGAAGGAGAGAAGGGTCTTATATCAATAAAAGTCTTCTAACTCTTGGAACTGTGAGGTCTCAAACCTTTTTTCTTTTCTTTTGTATGTACATAAGACCCTAACATTGGAATTAACTTGTCCTCTTAAAGTTAGTTTTAGAGTTGGATTTTGGAGGGAAAGGAAAGGCTTGAGGCCATGAAATACACTTGTGAGATGACTCCCAAGCCTTCCCTTTCTCTTCCTTCCCCTCCAAAATCCAACTCCCAAACTAACCCTTAGGGACCTGGTGCACTGAACTTATGCTACTGCTCTTTAGGTGTGATGTCTTTTTGTTGTTACATTTTCTTGTTCTATATGCCACTGGAGATATGTGTTTCTTTTCATTAACTTCTTCATGATACACTAGCACGATTAGTCGCGCTATATTCTTTGTTTTTAATTCTTTTGCACTGTCAAAAAAGTTGGATAGCCTGTCCTGAAGGGAAGTCCAGTTTTAAAAATAGCTTGAAGCATGTCTGGCCTCAGCCAGCCTGTGTTAAGCCACCAAAACTTAAAGCTTTTTAAATATGGTTTTGCTAACCATTGCTGTAAGGGCAAGGCTTAAGCAACCCAAGAAAGGAAAGTCAACATGGGAAATTTAAAACTATTTTCTCTTATTTCATTGAATACATCACTTCCCAATGTTGACTTTCCTTCCTTGGATTGCTTAAACATTGCCCTAAGGGCAATGGTTAGTGAAACCCTTTCAACAATTAAAAGTGTGTTTGGATTAGTTGTGAAAAATAGATTATTTCAATAATCAATTATATGTATAATCGATTATTGTTATAATTGATCATATGTTTGTTATAATCAATTATTGTTATTTCAATAGTCAGATATGTGATTGTCATATATTTTGAAATCAATCACATATATGATCATATTAATCTAGAAATCTCACTATTTAATACACGCTTTAAACAAAATAACACCAAAATTGCATTTTAAAAAACTTGATTAGAATTAAAAAATACAAAGCATAAATGTGATGTTTTAGAAGCTTGGCCCGCCCACACAGCCATGCATTTTTTGTTTTTGTTTTATTACAAAGTTTATTTGTTTGACTGTCCAATGAATCTGCATGACACATTTAAATTGGCACCAGTTTTCCAAACCAAGTCGTATCGCACTAGGTCAATTCACATTGTTGGGCTATACCAAAATATCAAAACTTTTAGTAAAATTATTCAGAGGAAGGTAATTACTAATAGGTTGGAAAGATATGCATACACCCCCTGAAATTTAACAACTTTTAAATTGCCACATGAGGTTTACAAATGTAAACAAATTGTTTATCTTGTCTTTATAAATGAACGGACAAATAAAGCAGCATAAACACTTGAAAATAAGGGGACGAAAAGAAAAATATGGGTATGTTGTACTTTCCAAAATATATTTGCATTCATATTCGACTATAGTTCATAGCTAAAACATTGATTTCAGATAGGACTCATTGTTTTTTCTCTAAACAACTTAGACTTATTCACAAATCCTCTGTTTTGATGTGAAACATTCTGGTTTCAATCATAATAAAATACAATAGATCCTTCTGTCGTATATCATTGAGTTTACTTGCTCCACGGCCTTCTTTATCTATATTCTTCTAGTGCTTGGGCCTTCTTTTTCTTTGATGAGTTTACTATTAGAACATGTTTGTCACTTTGTCATGTAATGGCTAGCTTGCCTTAGGAATGTTTACAATTCTTTATCTTATGCTTCAGTAGCCAGATGTGCTTTGTGCTTTGTTCTTTATCTTATTGATGGAATGATTGTGCATTCAGAATGATCTATGTGCAGTACTTTCGAAGCTTAACTACTGTATTGTTGTATTCAATGGACCTATGTTTATGCCCTTGTTTAAGTTGGGTTATCTTTGTTGCACAGGTTATTTCGAAATTGACTGAAGAGAATCCTAGTCACATACCTTATCGGGACTCCAAACTGACTAGACTACTTCAGTCTTCCCTCAGTGGTCATGGACGTATATCTGTAAGGCTTCCCTTGTGTAGATATTTTCACATGCATGCATTTAAAGGAACCTGGTTTGGGGTCTAGGGAAGGGTCGAACCCACATACATTCATTTATTTGTGAAAATTAAATTTCATTTACAGATCTTTGTTAAAAGTGCTATAAATTAGCTGCTCTAAACTCTGATGGTTTTGGTGATATAATTACATAGTTACAAAAAAAAAAAATCTGATAGTTTGTTTTTCTTTAAAATACAGCTCATTTGCACAGTAACTCCTTCATCTAGTAGTACCGATGAGACACATAATACACTGAAGTTTGCTCACCGGGCTAAGCACATTGAAATACAGGCATCACAAAACAAGGTAGGTTAAACTTTAAGACTTTGTAATTTGAAATGCAAGCTTGTTATCTGATCTTGCAAGTGACCAGATCCACATTCAGCTTCCATTTGTTAAATTGCTACTGACTTAACTGCAGAGATGCCTTTTGCCTCTGGTATAATGTTTGGTCAAAGATATCCACTTAATTATCTTCAGGGGACCAGTTAGTATAGAAACTTCTCACATTCATCACTGATTGCAGTTCTCAAACACCTCTTACCTTAATTTAAACTCAGAAGTTCTCACCAACTCTGCAATCTTGGACCATGTTTATCCATCAAATTTTAAATAAAAGAAATGTTTCAAATAGCTTTCTTTTGATTGAAAAAGGAAGAAATTCTACGAACCTTTAGAGTTTCTATGAACTTTTGTGTACTTCGGAAAGAATTTGGTGTTCTTGACTTCTCTTCACTTTATTGCTCTGCCTCTTCTGTTTCTTGCGGAGCTCTACCATGAGATATTCAGCATGCCATGTTTTTCTATTTTTGTACCTTTTTCTTTGAGATGATATCATCCTTTAGTCTAGTAGACTCTATGATCCTTCTTAATTTGTTTAATTAAAAAATTAAATTGGTCCTGCAGATAATTGATGAGAAGTCACTTATCAAGAAATACCAGCAAGAGATTCAATGCTTAAAGGAAGAATTGGAACAATTGAAGCGAGGTATTGACACAGTTCAGCCAAAATATACTGGAGAAGATGACATTGTGCTCTTAAAACAAAAGGTTGGTAATGATATATATGAATCACATCCTTTTTGTTTTTTTAATGGGTACTAAAATTGGATTCCACAAAATTCGAATATTTCTATCATGTTATCTTAGAAGATGGAGATAAATATCAAAGGCAAATGACTATAGACTTGTTAGTATGAACTTCACTTCCATCTCTTTGGTTCCAAAAAGATAGATCTATTAGATTTAGCCATTATAGACCCATCAATCCTGTTACCAGTTTATACAAAATCATCACAGGTTGTCTTACTGTTTAAACAAGGTGCTGTGGGGGGAACCTGTGATGCATGTATTCACGGAATGGTTGTCGTACTTGTACTGGGTACATAGCCAGTATTGATACTTATTGTGGACAAGCAGGCACCTACTCATAAGTAACACTCATTTACAAGTCATTAGTTTATTCACTCTCTTCAAATCATATCCATACAATTTATATATTTTTGTTTGGAATACTTTGTGGAGTTCTGTTGAAATCTTATAGTTAGAGCTTCGAACATGACCATTATGAAAATAATATTTATATTATGGTTAAATAATTTTATTGTTTATGTTTTTTACATTTCTATTATTCTATAATATGTTCTCCTGTAACCATATGGCCGTTTTTATAAATTGTCATCCCATACAATCCAGAAGACGGTCAAGTTAAGTTTTGGGATTGTAGTTTCTATTTTTATATATTCTCCAGTAAATCTTGTCAATCGAGTTCATTGATTTTCTTTGAAATTAGCATTCTGATTTTGAAATGTATGTCAATTTTTATGATTATGTAAAGTT
Organism: Lupinus angustifolius; assembly: GCF_001865875.1. Classification (NCBI taxonomy): domain Eukaryota; kingdom Viridiplantae; phylum Streptophyta; class Magnoliopsida; order Fabales; family Fabaceae; genus Lupinus; species Lupinus angustifolius. The sequence continues at coordinate 14,373,120 of NC_032012.1, forward strand.
AGAAGATGGTCAAGTTAAATTGCAATCCAGATTGGAACAAGAAGAAGAAGCCAAAGCTGCTTTGTTAGGCAGAATTCAACGATTGACTAAGTTGATTTTAGTCTCCACAAAAGCATCACATTCAACAAGATTTCCTAACAGGCCGGGTCCTCGTAGAAGACATTCCTTTGGTGAAGAAGAGGTATTTCTCATTTTGCATTCTCCTCCATTCCCTCCCTACAATTCCTGGATTTTGAATTACTTCTACATATTTTGTCTCAATATAGACTAAAGGGCTATTTTTCTTTGTTCACTAATTTTTTTAACTATCAATTCTTTTTGCAGCTTGCATATCTTCCATACAAAAGGCGGGATTTAATCTTAGACGAGGAAAACATTGATTTATATGTTAATGTGGAGGGAAATTCTGTAACAGCTGATGATTCTTTTAAGGAGGAGAAAAAGGCAAAGAAACACGGACTACTAAAATGGTTGAAGTCACGTGTAAGTTGCCCGTTGTTGTTTGCTGGTGCTTGGAAATTATGATAACATGTTTGAAATATGTTACATTTCAATATATATAGCTTACATCTATTAATTATGACGAGGTTTGATTTGGGATCTTTCACTTTTAAAATGATAAAAGTGAAGGATGTTTCCCATTCTACATGTTTTAGCAATTAAAAATCAAATAGGCTGTGCCAGACCATTATGTAAAGTAATGCAACAAGTAGGTTTGGCAATGGCCATTTATGCATTTCTTGGTATTAGTCCTTTATTCTTGTTGAAGCTTTACAAATTGGTATGCATTTTCCTTCTTTACCAAAACAGCAATCAAAGCCTTTTCCCAGTAGGTGAGGTTGGCTATATAGATCAATCAACATCGTGTTCTAAAAAACGAAATCCTCCTACAAGCCACTTAGGTCTAATTCTTTTTTATTGGTTTCATAGAGCTGTTTTTTGGTCCAACTCCCCTTCTAATCATGGGGCTATCCTTCATTTGATTTACACTAATTATTCCTCGATTTTGCATTTTTGCGGTATTAGGATATATTAAAGTTCATTTTAATAGGTAATAGTTGACATTGAACAGTTTTAATCATCAGTCCAACAGTTAATTAGTTGCATTTTATTACACAAAAATTCAAGCTTTCTCTGGTCCACACATTTGTCACCTGATTATACTTTATTGCAACTTTACAATCATCATTTTGCTCAAACAACATTTGATGCATGTCGTGGTTGTTATTGGTTAGGGACCTTGTTGGACGTCTTTTGTTTCCCAAGTTGTATAATGAATCTTTTCATTTTGGGTATTCTTCACTAGTTAAACTCTATTTGTTTAAGATTGTATTTTCTATTTCTATCAGAAACGAGATAGTGCCTCATCAGGGATTAGTGATCAATGTAGTGGAGCAAAATCTACTAGCACACCTTCTACACCTCAACAAGAAATTTGTAATCACGCAGAACGCTCTCCATCTGCTGATCCTATATCAGAGGCAAGAGAGGATAAAGATATTGATGAGGATAGTTTTTTGGGACAAGAGAGACATTTGGTATGTAGTTGACTGCTTTTGTTGTTTCTTGTTGCAGCTTTGGAGAAAAATTCCAATTTCAAGTATCGAAACATCTCATATTCATTCCCTGCACTACATATATTGTTTTCATGTAAAAAAGTCTCTTAGATGACTATAAAACGACTATGAACAACATCGATCGTGGCAGTAATAAATATGTTTTAGTATCCAGTTTTGTCCTCAAGTGCAATTTAGTGCATAAATGTCCTTGTCTTACCAGGAAAGATAAAATTGAATCAAGGTGTTTTTTCTGCCAGTGTCCTACATTGTTTATTTTGTTTGCGGCCAGTCATTACATCCTTTTTGTTTATATGTTGCCATTACTTTTTCATCTGGTGAACAGTTTACTTGCATGTTCAAGTGTTAGACCTAAACTAGTAATCATGTATAACCTTCAGTTTGAGAAATATCTGTTAGATCACTGTTATTTGTTGGAAGACATCTCTGTTTTATCTTAAAATGGATAAATATGGTGTTTAGTCGGCCATTAAGTTCTCGGCAAATATGTGTGACTGATTACTCTATTTTACGTGGACATCAATATATTTACCTTATGTCATTTTTGTTTTATAATTTTCTAGACAAACATCAAATCAGTTGACCAGATTGATCTTCTGAGGGAGCATCACAAGATTTTATGTGAAGAAGTAGCACTTCATTCAAGTTCTTTGAAGAGGCTGTCTGAGGAAACAGCAAGAAATCCTCAGAACGGTCAGATTCATGTATGACTATTTCCTTTTTCTTTTTGTTTATATAATGTGTCTGTGTGATTAGAAGTATTTAGAACTATAAATGTGACTATTATGCCTGAAAGTTGCATTTTTAATTTATTCAAAGGTGGAGATAAGAAGGTTGAAAGATGAAATTAAGGTGGAGAAGGATCAAATAGAATTGCTGGAGAAGCGAATTTCAAGTAGTTCAATTGCTTCAGATGACATGGATCAATCAGGAGTGTCACAGGTATGTTCACTTTACGTCGTTGTTGCTTTGTTTCTTTCACATGTTACGAAATCAAACTTAATGGTGGTTGTTTTGTACAGAAGATTGTTGCTGAGATGATGGCACAGTTACATGAGAAGTCCTTTGAACTTGAGGTGACAATTACATACATCTTGTTAATATTTTTCATCATATTCCATTAGACAGAAAGTCCTGATAGAATGTAGGAGGTCAAATCCATATTTATTGCATTGTAGTACTTTCCAATCACAACAAGAATAGATAGTTGTTATGTCAATGATTTGATATAATTGAAAATTTGAAACCATGTTTCTGATCATTCAAGTCATGGTTGTTCTCATTATGTAGCATAGAGTCGTAGACATTTCAAGTGCTAAACGTGATAGTAGTGCATGAATATCCGGGCTTGTTGATGATGATTGTTTTCCAGTGTTGACTAATAACGTTGTTGTACTAATTCAGGTTAAATCAGCTGATAATCGTATAATTCAACAAAAGCTTAATCAGAAGGTGAAAAATCCAGCGTATATTACTTTTTATGAAATTCCTACTATTCTTCTCTTCATTGTTCTTAGCTAAGTGAATGATTTGGCGTTATCAGATTTGTGAATGTGAAAGCCTGCAAGAAATAATTTCCTCTCTGGAACAGCAACTTGCAGATGCATTAGACTTGAGAAGTGTCAGCCCTGTAGTCAATCATTCACAACATTTCTCTCTAACCAAAGACTACAGTGGTGAACTTAACCCTGAAAAAGGAAATGTGAACTTTACCAATGAAGGGACCCTTTTGCAAGCACAGGTATTTCTTTACCTTGTCAGATTTACACCGAGTGCTACTACAGTTCTTAATCTATCATTCCTTTCTTGTGGTGGTTATACTTGGTCATTATTTTTCCAGCAGTTGTTCTTAAGAGGGTGCCTACAAATACAATGTCCTTAAAAATTATAATACAGTACTTCTTTCAAAATACTTGTATTACTTTTTTATTGTTGTGCAGAAATTCTTATGAAGTGAGTATATCTTATTATGAGAGGCTGGAGAGTTTTAAGTTTTTAACTATTGGATCTTGTATGGATGATAAGATTGCATATTACTTAAAAGCCACAGGACTTTCTGTTCTTAGCACACTTGCATGATATAATGGTCAAGATTTGCTTCCTTTTCATAATTATACAATGTTCTCACTGTGTGTGCATATATGCATACATGATACATGTATATATATTTGCATGATGCAATGGTCAAGTTGTTTGCCTGTTTTTTATGAGCTTTTAGTTTGTAAAAGGAACCTTTTTTTAGGAGGTCAAAGAAATCTTTTAAATGCAGATTATGTTTCAAATATCACCATCTCTAATGGCATCAATTATTTTGTATATACTCAAGTCATTATCCCCACTCATTTTGTGCACTTAATTAGGTAAGCGAGTTAGAAGAGCTGAAGCAGAAGGTGGCAGAACTAACAGAATCAAAGGAGCATCTAGAACTTCGGAATCAGAAACTGGCAGAAGAGAGTTCATATGCTAAAGGGCTAGCTTCAGCTGCTGCCGTCGAGCTTAAGGCATTGTCAGAAGAAGTTGCTAAACTTATGAACCATAATGAGAGGCTAGCTGCTGAACTAGCTGCTTCCAAGAATTCACCAATCCAACGTAGAACAAGCGGAATAGTCCAAAAGGGACGAAGGGAAAATCATGCTAAACTTAGAAGAAATGACCAAACTGGATCAAACCCAAATATCAAAAGAGAATTAGCCTTGAGTAAAGAAAGGGAGATATCACATGAAGCTGCTCTATCAGAGAAAGATCAGAAAGAGGCTGAACTTCAAAGAAAGATCGAGGAGTCTAAGCAAAGAGAAGCGTATCTGGAAAATGAACTTGCCAACATGAGGGTTTTTGTAGCAAAGCTGAAGAAGACACAGGGAACTGAAACTGATGTTTGTAGCTTCACAAGAGAGAGTTTACAATTGGATGGTTTGGAAATTTGATCTGATTTTGTAGTAGTGGCTTTTGAGTTGATATTTGCCTTGATTTGATGTGGCTTGAGAGAGAGGTCTAAGAAGATTTTTTTTCGAAAAAAGGTGTGCTTTTCTCTTCCCTTAATCTCTTCCTTGTCCTTTTTTGGTCCATATCAAGGATTTCCCATTTGTATATATCTAAATAATGGCCACTTCTATATTCTCCTATCTTTTCATTAGGTTGGCATCTATATAGAGACAACATTTAAAACATTGAGAACAATGGCTTAAAATGTCATTAACAATAAAGTAGTTTTTGCTTGTCCCTTTTAGTTCTCTATATGTATCTTAAATAAGTGGACAACTTAATTGACAATTCTGATGATGTAGAATACTGAACCTTCAAAATTGAACAAAGCGTTTCAGTTAGAAATCATTCCTAGCACTTTCCTTGGTCTATTGTGTGTTGTTGTGCATGGTAGGGGCTGATGAGGAAGTGAGAATAAACCTTTGCCACACTTTAGCAAATCAGTTGTGTACAAATAAGTGATCAATATACTCTTCGGTCTATGGTGTAAGACCCCACTGGATTCACAAGATCATGTCAAATATCAAAGGTTTGATTTATGAGAGAGATATTTATTGGGAGAGACAACCACGTACCCCGGAAGGGATAAGTTAACCAAAAAAAAGACTCCAAAACTGATGAGCAAATAACACAAATACTAGTAACTTTCACACCTCTTCTTAGAAGGCTGTCTTTTGAAGCTAACTTGCTAGGAAAATTCCAAAACTTTGGAAGGAGTTGGAGACTTCAAACTTTGTTTAAACAAGAAGTAACTTGATTGCATTCATATTTTCCAACCCTTCCTCATTTTTTAAGCACACATCATTGATCATCCCACCCAACTTAATTAAATTTTCTCTTATCTTTACAACCCCACAGATATGTGATGTATTAGCAATGAGAATTTTGAACTTTTTAGTAACATGAAGAATGACAAATAGTGATTAATTGTCAAATCATATTGATAGGGTGTTAGCAAGTAAGACTTGACAGATGTCGATTAAGTTATGGGGTTTTCGCATAATTATGACTTTACCTTCCCATAATTTTCCATAGTTATAATAAATACAACATAACTGCAATTAATATTTTGCAAAATGAAATTTGTCTTTCATGTCTAGAGAGTAACATAGTACATACATCTCCCTTTAATTTTATTTTGGACATGGTTTTTAAATATTGTTATAATTTCAGAGGGTTTTTCATCAGCTTTTAATCCCATTCAGGAGTCTAGGTAAATAAAGAGAAATATCAAGAAATTAATTATGAGGTCCTCCTTTCTTTACTAGAAAAGAAAGTTATACAAATTTGTTATAAAAGATTTTGTTGTATAAGGAACATTTGTGTTTTTTTATCCAATACAATCTTTTTTGCTTTCGGAATTTTTTTGAAAAGAAGTGCATTGCAAGAATGTTACAATGTAGTCAAAGTAGAAAAACAAATTTGTGGAACAACCTTCATCATTCAAGTTGCATGTCCATTTGTAACATCTTCCACCTATGTATAGTATAATGGCATTTTAAGGAGAACAATATCCATGTTTTATTTAGGGGCAATAGAGACTATAGAAACAATGCTCTAGCAGTCTTACTAAAAGAGACTATGTAGTATTAAAAGGAAGGAACAAGCAATAGTGTAACTGTGGTGAGAAAACCAATATAAGATTTAGTGTATAGATTTATATACTGTTATTACATCATGTATTACTCATATATATTACTTTTGAAAAAAATATATACACTAAAAATGTATGAGTGTATATATTATTACTGTATTATTCACTATTCATGTTTTATCATTATTCACTATTAACAAAATAATACAAATGAATGAAGATGACTGACTGTGTATAAATTTTTATGCTGACAGTACATAAATATTATACTCATCATGAGTGTAAAATCTATACGCTAACAATATAGAGATTTATACACATGTCTCCATCATCGATCATTTATTTAGATTATTTTTTTTTGAAAAATCAACAATAATTAAATATCAATCGTGGATGATACAATGACTCATATACAATTAGTCCATACATCTTTTTCTCTACTAAAAAAATACAAGAGTCACATATATCTAGACTTAGGCATATATCTAGACATATTTGTAGAGAAAAATGCTAAATTTTCCTAAAAAAGGTCATGTCATACTTAAATTGACACACATGTCGCTTTTTATGTTTTGAAATTAGAATGATTTTTTGTTATGGGAGGAACTAATTCAAATAATAATAATAATAATAATAATAATAATAATAATAATAATAATAATTGAGAATAATTAATATAAATAATTGAATCTTATATATGAACGATTAAGATTAAGAGATATATACACATGATTTTCTAAGTGATTATTTGACCAATAAATAACTTTTAATATTAATCATTCATATATAATTGTTTTTCTATAAGTAAATATATTAAAAGCGGCACAAGGAGTCACAACCCATTATAGGTTACAAGAAAGATCAATACAAGTAGTGCACAATTGTTTAAAAGAGTAAGAATTACAAGTAACATTTTTCGAAAACCATAACCAAGATCTAATCTGAATCAAATCCGAAATTTGGATAAAACTAGGTCCCCCGAAGATGACCTCATTCCTCATACTCCAAACATACCAAATCATAGAAACAAAGGATGTATACTTTCATCGTTCAACAAACACAAGTTACACTTAAGATCACCTTCCCCAAATATTTCTCTTGAAAAGCTCAGTCTTAGTTGCAACTCTGCCTCTAATAACTTTCTCATATGAAACCACAATCTTTTAAAGGAACACACTTAATCCAGCTCAAATTAAGAATATTACATATGTGGATAAATATGATTCATTTGAACAAGGTAAGCAGTTTTAACCATATACACCAAACTTATCATGATTCTACTTTCATTTGTCACTAACTTCATTGTTGCAAGAATGATGCTGAATAAGATCATACAGTTGTCTAGTTGACTCTATCTCCCAATCAAATAGTGGTATCCTCCACAGAGTGATTCAACTCTATCTTCCATTAGATCGACCCCCACAACCTTTTTGTCCAAAGCTAGCAGAAACAATCTCGGGAAGGTGTCCGTGAGACATTGTTGACCAAACCACAAATCCAACCAAAATAAAGCATGTAGACTATCACCAGCTTCCTTCCAAATATTCGCCTCCAACCAATTAAGGCCGACAAATTAAGATCTAATCTTCATCGAGTCCCTTCACCATATATGGTTGTAAGACCTAAATTATTGTTCTTACAATTTTTATATGAACACTTGACTCACTCCCTTATATATATATATATATAACTACTTGTCATACTAGGGATTTTAGATAGGAGAATATTTATCACACAATAAGTGGATGACAAAAAAGCTATGACATTTAATTAACACTAGGATTTCTAGGTTATTTATCAATACCATGATGTGCATTCCTAAAATGACTCTGACCCTTTAATTTTCTAATTTTATAAAGCCAAACTAACAGTTTTAGTCAGTTAGATCATGCAGATGATAGAATATTCGAATAGAATATTCTGATACGATATTATTATGTTACGATTCACATAATAATCAGTCATCATTAATCATTATTTGTTGTAATCAGTTATTATTAGGTTGTAATTAGTCATTATTAACCTCTCACAATCTTGTATATTTATACCTATTTGATATGAATAAAATCTCAAGGATTCCATTATCTTACATGGTATCAGCCTTTACCGATCCCTCTCTCTAAATTATTTTTTTTCTTCTTCCTTGAAGCACCATTGTTACCGTGTTGCTCACCGCCGCCGCCGATCACGAGAACTACAGTGTTCCTCGTATTCTCTTTGATGACTTTCGGACCAGTCTCAGCGTCAGTGAACCTCCCGCTTCGACTGTGGGGGTGTGATAGAATATTCGAATAGAATATTCTGATACGATATTATTATGTTACGATTCACATAATAATCAGTCATCATTAATCATTATTTGTTGTAATCAGTTATTATTAGGTTGTAATTAGTCATTATTAACCTCTCACAATCTTGTATATTTATACCTATTTGATATGAATAAAATCTCAAGGATTCCATTATCTTACATGGTATCAGCCTTTACCGATCCCTCTCTCTAAATTATTTTTTTTCTTCTTCCTTGAAGCACCATTGTTACCGTGTTGCTCACCGCCGCCGCCGATCACGAGAACTACAGTGTTCCTCGTATTCTCTTTGATGACTTTCGGACCAGTCTCAGCGTCAGTGAACCTCCCGCTTCGACTGTGGGGGTGTGATAGAATATTCGAATAGAATATTCTGATACGATATTATTATGTTACGATTCACATAATAATTAGTCATTATTTGTTGTAATCAGTTATTATTAGGTTGTAATCAGTCATTATTAACCTCTCACAATCTTGTATATTTATACCTATTTGATATGAATAAAATCTCAAGGATTCCATTATCTTACAGCAGAATCCTCCATATACTTAACCGATTGAAACATCACCTACTTTTATTGTCGATTTGATCTTCAAATCGATCCTCAAATGATTGATCAAAATTTAGGGTGTAGAAATAGATAAAGTTATTTATATAAACATCTTTTTTCCTTATAAAGAATAACAATTATAGGACAATTATTTGAGATTAATCAAATAGTTATTACACTTGAATCTATATTAACAAACCAAAACAAATTCTGTTCATACTGCATTGAAAACAAAGCAATAATAAAACTGCAAAGTACCAAAATAGAAAAGAGAACACAATAACAAAGTTTAGTTTTCAAGAATTTTCAGTTAAATTGATAGAGTTATGTGATATTAAGCATGAATGTATGGTTTAACCCGATCAAGGCGCTCTCCTCCTTCTCACTAAGTTGAACTCCACTAGCACGTTCTTAAGTGAAGGACAACGTATTGACATATTTGCAATGTTTCTACTTTGTCCACTGCGTTGGTTCTAAACAGTGATTTAAATTGGGGAGATGTGACTCTAATACTATGATCGTCCTAACTGTTGTAATCACATCAGACCATAGTCAGACTCTACTGGGTCACATTAGGCCATATCAAGTTCAAAAATATTTTTTAATTATAAAATAATTCACATCACAATTATTGAAATAACCATAATTGTCGGGACTCGTCCCAAATGGTGTCCACTTTATGTCTCAAGCCAATCAAAATTATATTTTTTATTATTTTTGTTTTTAAAATTTTTCATTTATTTATGTGTCAATATGTGATTGGTTTATGACAGAAAATGAGATATCATTAAGGACAGATAATCCTCTTCCCAATTGCCTAACTAAAACTACAATTTAAAGTACTGATTCTCAACCAACACAAGAATTCCCAACTACACTCTTGTGTTAAAAAGATGTTAGTATAGGTACAAGAGTTGGGGTTCTATCTTACAATGATGGATGATGATAGCAACAATGATTATATTTATTACCGGTAGAGTGACAAAAAAAAGTTGAGTTTTCTTTGTCCAAGTCAATTAACAATTAACTTATTTATACTATTTCTCATGTGTGGGGCATGAACCATTTTCTCTTATTTTTTTAAATATAAGTCTTATTTTTAAATTAACAATTGACTTATTTTTAAATTAACAATTGACTTATTTTTAAATTGCACTCCAAATGGTTATAATATTATAATTTTATGAGTCTCTACAACAACATTATAATCCTTGCATTGTTCACATTTTCTCCCAATTTTGCACATTTATAATAAATGCAATTGCAACTATAGTCACACTTTCGAACATAGATCCCGGCTAGAGCAAGAACTGAAAGTGTGCATGCAGTGAGAAATCCAAGTGAAAGAAGCAGCATTTATTGTGAGAGTTTGGAATTGTGAACATTATTTTGATCTCAACTTTTTTGAGTAAAAAATATCTCAAAATTTAAAGAAAGATTTTTTTCTTCATGTGTGTATGCAGTGAGATTTTTTTCTTCATATGCATGTGGTGAGGGTTAGATCACTTTGAATTGGGGAAATTCTAGTCCGACCGTGTTAAACTTGGTTAAACTGAATTAACTCACAAAGTAAACCACATGGTTCAGTTGAAAATTAAAAAATAGAACACTACTCTAATATTTTGTTTTACTACGGCCCAAAAAATGAAGAAATATTACTTCAATATAATTTTACATAATTATTAATTATATAAAATTTTACATTTATATATAATTATATATTTATAGATAAATATTATTAATTATGTATGAAATCATCTGATCAAACCAAATAATTTAACTATTTAAACCGATTAAACCTAATATAATACCTCTTCCAATTTTAATTACTTTTCCAACTTTATTTTTAGTGAAATTGGTCAATAAGAAAACTCCTACTATCAGGTTGACAACCGTAACAATAGATTAAGTATTGCAACAATCCGGTCCGCTTCAATAGCTTGAAGAAACCATGGTCAAATGCAAATTGATTGAGAATAAAATTATAAATAAATTTCAGAGTTAAAATGAAATAATAAATTAATACCAATGTATAAAATTTTAAAATGAAATAACAATGATATGACAGTAGAATTTAATATTTAGTGAAATATTTTCATTGTAATTTAATATTATATTTATGTAGTGACTAATTTTATAAATAGTTAAAGTTTAAAGGATAATTAGGAAGATAAAAAGTTCATGATAGTTACTTGCTAAAAACATAAAATTTAAGGATATTTTATTCAGTTTTCCCCTTTTAAAAATATATATACACATAAGTAGAGAAGAAAATTGAAATATTTTTTCTTATAACATTTAATGATTAATTTTTATAATTATTTTAAAGTTAATTCATTTTAGGATGAATTTAAATAATAATATAAGAGAAAATAAAACTTATTACTTAACCTTAGATACTCCACATACGAATTTTTTATTCCTCCTCTCATTTCTCCCCCATTTGTTGATGTCATCATGAAGATGGGGAAGAACAAGTTCTCAATAGAACTCTTGTTGAACTTGCTCTTCCCTAAGACATTTATCCTCAAGGAAGGATATATTACCTAGAGGTTTGACAAAGATGAAGTAGAACACACAAACCTCTTCAACATGCAACAAGACTAGGCAGATGAAGAATTGAAGGAGGAGGCCTACTGAAACGAGATAAGGCATTTACACGACCTATATCCCCCATATAATTGTAGAGTATTCATCTAACGACTATCATGAAAATCAAAGCAACAAGACACCAATCAGTAGATACAAGCCTGCATATCCATCGTACAAAGATACTCTAATACAAATCTCAAGATGTTGCCAAAATCGAGATGCCCCATTAATGTGCTAGTGAAAGGACTTGGGGGCAGACCATGCATTAATAAGCACTTTCCAAGCATCCTCATCTAACCGCCTGCCACAGAACTTCAAAACATTTAAGACGACCTTACAGATAAAACTCGGACCAATAAATGGTATGACAAATCAACCATTGGCCAGATTTTCAAAATGTTTCAGCTCCACAATATTGTATGATCGCCCATATCCTCCTCCCAAGTACTCAATAACATTCAACCCTAGACATTCAAGTATATTGGAACACTCATCTTCAGGTCATACCACTTGATTGTGGGCAACTGTTCCATCCGAGTCCAAGACACGCCTTGGTCGGACAAGTCCACCAGGATTCGATCATTTATCAGGCATAGAAGGTCCGGTCCTAAGCGAGTGTCGATCATGCCAGGATAACCAATCTATCCAAATAAAGGACTTGTCTAGACAAATATTGAGCAACAATATAAGGGACCACACCCTCTTGTTATTTGACTATCACACTACCTATATAGGACTGACACATCGTCTGAACAACACATACCTCTGCCACAATTGCACATGTCGCCTGCACCCTGTACCACCTTATGCCATAGGACAAGAATAGGCCTAGTATACGGCTATGAGAGCTAGGACATGCTATAAGTCAACCATCCTTATAGTATAATCATAGGAGAGCCGTCTGACACGAATAAAACAATTCATAAAGCTTGCCTAAGACGAACTTCACATGATAAGATGGTCAATCATGACAACAACATCTACTAGAGAATATTCAATGTCATTATCCTCTACAAATAGAGGAGACCCCTATGAGGAAGTAAACACCAAATATTCTCTCTCGCAGTCTTGCATACTATTCTCTCTCTACACATTTCTCTTAAATACTGACTTGAGCGTTAAAGTATCTTTTCATGTATTCACCCAAACATCCCAAAATTCATGCAACATTTAGACGATCACTTACCCGGATTCCAGTCCTCCAAATCGGCAACCTTCATACACAAAGAACGTGTGGTTGGTGGTGTGACAAAATAAGTTGTTTTTTTGTCCAAGTCAATTAACAATTGACTTGTTTATACTATTTCTCATTCGTGTATGGCATGCCCCATTTTCTCCATGTTTTCTATTTATAATTGCAATTGTGTTACATTGACCACATTTTTTTACAATTTTACATAGTTAAAATAAACAGAATCATAACCACAGTCACAACTTTGAATACCTAGGCTGAAAACCAATTGAGTGGGGTTGGAAAAGCTTATATAGGGGCATTACAAACGATATAAACGATGCTCTAGTTAACAGCATAACTAGAAGATAATATATGGTAAGGAGGATACAAAGGAGAGTGTGCATACAGTGAGAAAACCAAGTGAAAGATAACACCTTTATTGTGAGAGTTAAGAATGTGAACGTGGTTTTGGTCTCAATTTTATGAAAAACAAATATTTCTAAATTTAAAGAAATATTTTTTTCCATGTGCAATGAATTTATAACTTATTTTTGTTAACAATCTTATCATTAAACTAGTATCCATAACCAAGAGAAGTTATTCAAAGATATTATTAAATGGTCTTTAATCTTGAATGATATATAATGCAAAATTTAAATAGGTATGAAAAATATATATTTAAGCCCTAAAGTTAATAGATTTATTTGATACCTAAGGACCTACGAGCACCTGTACAGGTTCAAGGTCCCAAAACAGAAGAATGGAGCGAGAGTAAATAGCGCATTAACCAGATCTATCCAAACTTATTATCATCATTAACAAAAAGTAAAATGCAATATAGGTAAACTTATTATCATATTTTATGTGTTTTTATTATTTTATACGCGTATCCATGAACGTATCGTATCTTGTATTTTGGAAAAAAATACGTGTCGACGAATCGAATACGTATCGTACCCGATACACGTATCAGTATCCGTGCTTCATAGGTTTGGAGAATTCCCTACCTCTTCTTATACATCAACAAATTAAACAGGGTTAATTTACTTCTTATATTGAAGGAATTGTAAGAAAAATCTCTAATATGTAGACATTAATTGTGGGAGACTTTATATTTAAATATACATAATACATACTAAAGATGATGAATATATTATCATTATATATAGCTTAGATCTTTTATGTCAAATCATCAATAATATATATAAAACTAGAGCAACATCGTACCTTAATATTTTATAAAGAATAGGGTGAATGAACTTTTGACATCCTTCATGATGTATATATCCACCAATTCCATGTCCTTTATCCTTGTATACAAACACATGTTCATAGTAGAACATGTCCTTTGGGCCTTCCAATTGTAGACCACCTTTAGCCTTAGTTTCTCCTCTAATGGGATGAAGAGAGTGATTTTGTGTCTTATGTTATATCATTTTTTGTGGTTTACAATTGGGGACTATAATCCCTTATTTATAAGAAGTGCATACTCTTCCATGAAGAGTGATGCTACTTGATTTCTTATTTCTAAGTTTGCCAATCATAAAAATAGAAATAAGACTTGTAGTATTTACACAATAATTTTCATGACAATTATGTCTATAGTCATATACCTTACTTAAATTAGATCACTTTAATTTAACTACTTAAAATAATGACCTTAAACACATTTTAAAAAGCACATGTTTGACCTAAATTTTCTTACAAGACTAACTTGCTAAATTTGCACCTTTGTTTTTTAAAAAAAAAAAGTATGAGAAAAAAAACTTGCTAAAGTTAATCAAACGATAATAAAACACTTAAACAAACACAAAGAGAACATATAATAGAAGTTATGACAAAAAGATTGGTGATTCATTATGCATTAAGACTATTGTATGTTCCACTTCGGTCAAACGATTTCCCTTTTACTGGGTTGGTCTGCTCAAGGTCAGCTAAGTCCGAATACCTGATGGAGACTTACAATACAAGGGCTCCTGGTACAAGTCGACGAGCCGAACTACACTAGGAGACATATCTTCACCCGGATACATCCCATGAGCCAGTATTGAGACCACACCTCTACTACCTGTTTGCCACGCTGCCAACAGCTACTACATGCCACATGCAATTCTGTTCTAACTCTATGCTCTACAGCAAGGACATGCCTAGACTATTGCTATAAAGACTATTATAGGCTATAAGTCAACTATACTCAGAGTACGACTTGATAATGCCACCCGATATGCATAAAGCAACCTCCTATTCAGCTAGAACATGCTGATAAGTCCAAATAGTCGGCCATGCCTACAAGATCAATCAGAGAATATTGCATCCACTTTCACTATAAATATTTGCTCCCCCAAAGGAAATATCTTGAACCCTGATCTGTATCTCTTAACATTAGCTCATACTTATTACTCATATCTTAAGCCATTATTCTCCATCCTTTCCCTTAGTCACTTACTGACTTGATCGTCAGATCATATTTTCAGATATCTCCACCCTCGGGTCCACATTCAACTTATATAACTCTAGGAAACACTCTAGCTCGACTACTATCTGACCCAAGCTCAGCTCAACCCCAATGAGAAGACCCAAAGTCTGACTACTGCCCGGTTCACCCTCTTATCACCACGTAGGAGGACAAATACGAATGTCTATCTACTTGCACAACAACATACTTTTAGATAAGTACAAAAACAAGGAATTGGCAAATTGACAAAAATTAAAGATTAGAAGGAAATTGCAATAGTTCAAGTTCAAGTCAATGCAAGTGAAGTCCCATGTAGTATGTGGCCTCTCATGCTGTAGATAAGTTTAACTTATTTATTTTTCCATAATCTAATTCAATTAATGTTTTTTTCTCTCTTTTTAGACATGATAATTAATTAATTTCTTTTATTTAAACTAAATAGTAAATTGTATAATAAGTATCTTACTCAAACGAATTTAATGAATTTTTTACGGCCAGGTTATGATTCAAGTTGTTTCTAATTTTACGTTGTTAGTTCCATTTATAATTAATTAATTATCATCAAACAAATTTTATGGAATTTTTATAATCTAAGTTGCCTCTAACTTCTTGCTCAAAGTAGGAAGAAATTCTACAACTAACATCATTTCTATACTGTTAATTCTATTTAAAATTAATGATTTATTATATCTTCAAATGAATTTTATAGAATTTATAGTATGATTATGATTCTAATCATCTCTAATTTCTTGCTTAAAGCCGGAAGAAAGTTTACGATCAATACAATCTCTGTGCTATTAATCCTATTAAGTTGAAATTGCTCTATTTTAAATAATATTTTCTAACTCAATCAAAATTTAAAATCAACTACTTTTTAAATCCAGAACTATGTAGTCTTCATTCTCTAAAGCATAAAGAGATATATAAGATCACGATAAATTCTTGTCAGACAAAAAATATAAAAATATATATATTGTTTTGATAGTTGAACTTTTGATAAAGTGATTTTTAAGAGTATAAAAGTTCATGCAATTAGTAAAGGTATCATTTTATTACGGGCGAACAATGTGCTAACACTTCCTCGATCCGTAATCGACTTCCGAGTTCATAACTTAAGTCCAATGACAACATCATCTAATTTGTGTTTAAAATAGAGTTTTCTATGTTTTAACTGTAAAAAACAGCGATGACTCCAAATCCATTTATAAGATGTCGAAATCAAATTCATATTTTCCTAAATTAGAGAGACGATTTCCAACTGAAAATCGCATCTTGATAGCTAGCAACTCCAGTATTGATTCACTCCTAAGAGAGACAGACCTAGAGCAATTAATTGCATGAACTTAAATATATTTCTTTAAAAATAAATATTTACCTACTTTTATTTATCATTTAAATTAATTATATATTCACACGCATACACCATCCTTTTTCATCTTTTGGGTTGAATATTTTATTTTTTCTCAATAAATTTTGTACGTTCCCCTACACACTAAAGCTATAATGTACACTTGGTTTTTGCATCCTTTGTATGTATCAACTTGGTACTAGGATTCTTGGAATAGACTTGTAGATTATTTTTTGTAAATTTATTTTTTAAATAGACATATTTTATGTGAACTTTGATACTTTGAAAGTATGTTAAACTTATAATTTTTTATTAAAAAAGTTGAACCAAACTAAACCGAAACAACATATAATTTTTAGATTGGATTGAATTTCTTAATATAAATCAACTGAACTGAACCAAACAACATGATGTATATGTCTATAGATTGGATGATATTTTATCCAAAAATTAATTCAAACTGAACGTGAAAACTAATAATTTTATAATAAGAAGTAATGGGGATACAATTCTAAAACTCTATTCGCTTTCACCTTAATATATATACACTTAAACCAAAGGGGATTAATGACATTTTTTTCCTTACAATTGTAGACCATACAATTGATTTATCTGGTGGTGTTTGGAGTATTCCCTATAATTAATTTAATTTTCATATTGAAGCAAGACTAACTTGGTAATGTTAATCAAACGATAATAAAACCCTCAAACAAACACAAAGATAACATATAATAAAAGATAGAGCCGAAATAAACTCTATGTCCACTGCTATATACTATTCCCTTTGTAGCTGATAAGAAACTATCATATCTCATTAAAAGTTCCGAGAACTTGTTTTTTAATAAAGGTTAATATATTTTGTAAACAGGTGATTTTTCTTATTGAAGGTAAAAGAAATGATACATAATATTGGATATAAAATATGTCTATTAAAATAAACCACCCTTTAATTTTGACTTGAAATCTAACCCTAGACCATGCTGAGTTTCAAGTTCAAGTCCACTGTCCCCATATAACCAGATTGACCTGGAGCGGCATCAACATCATTCCCAGCATTTCCACTTGGTCCTGCAGATTGTTTGTCAATCAGATAAAGAAGGTTCCGAGTCGGGTCCAATTGGGAAATCAAGTCTAGGGTTCTATCATCGGGCGAAGCGAAATGATCATCATAGTAATCATCACCATCAATTTGCATTGTATCTAGCCTCAGGTTGGTGATAGAGAATGTGGTGTCCGGAGAAGAGTAACCTGATCTAATTTCAGCTTCATTGCTGTGCTGAACAACACTTGGTAATGGTCCAAGGCTTGATGTGTTAGCCTCAACAATTGGTGATGGTGGTAATAATATTAATGGTTGCTCCAAAGAAGGTTGAGGCTTATATTGCTGAATGATCTTCTGTGAGCTGCGACAAGGTTCATCTTCCCTTTGATGTTGAATCAGCATGGCACGGTTAGAGAAGGGTTTAAAGCATTCAATGCATTTGTAGGTTTTGTTGTTGGTTCCTGCAGAACCAGAATCACTAAGGTCAGTGACTAGTAGATTATTTGATGTCATTTCTAAGAAGAGATTTTGTTGTATCAAAGTGAAGATAAGAAAGAAATTGTGAGAAAGAAAATTTGGCTATGAGTATTTATAATGAGTGCCATGGAATTAGATCTTAGATTTAAAAATAAAAACATTGAAATATAAAGAAAGATTTTCTCATGTGGTATGCAAATTTCTTGAGAATCTTGCACTTCTAACTTATAACCAAAACTAGAGAAACTAAATTGGGATGTTATTAAATAATTTTTTTTTTAAATATGGAAAATATATAAGACTAAATTAATGATGAGCTTGAGGATATATTTGTGAGGAAATCAACTCCTCTCTAATAATGAACTTTTTAGTACTAGAATATGAAGATGAGATTTTTTACACGTTTTTTTATTTATTTAACTAAAAAATTAAAGAAAATATGGACCCTTTATTTTTTGGTACCATATGTTATAAAATGGGTCCAATATAGGACTTGGCAGTATTTGAGAGGAGCTCAATTCATTTTTGTGTTGGTTTTCATGAGAATGAGAAAACAAATGGAGGATTTGAGAATCATCGTAGAATTATATATTAATGTTATTAATACTATATTTGTCATCAAACTGACCAGAGTACTGATATAATTGTATGATGGTTCAACCGATAGTTTAACTGATGATTCACTAATTAAACCACATACCGATGAAGTTAGATATATATTTTATACTAACATTAATGTTGAAAAAAAAACAATAATTGTTTTTATTTATATCACTTGTAAAAAAATGGATATGGTAGACCATGTTTTAGATGTATAAAAAATGAAGTAGTTGTATGTTTGATCCTCCATACCAACATTTTAGTAAAAATAAATCATTTTCATTAAAAAAATAACAGCTGGTATGACCGGTACGGTTCAATTGAAAAACAACTAATATAACCAGTTTTTACTGGTATAATTGCATGGCCAATATAAATATTGTATCATATCGATATTAAGACTAGTTTACCGATTGAACCGGCCGGTTTTGATAACAGTGTTATATATGACTCATAACCTTTTATTTATTCTTTAAAATAAACTTGTAAATAGACCCTTGTTATATAAGAATACCCAAGACCCAAAGGTTTCAATTTTGGTTCAGTGTGATATTTTCATTGGCAATTAAATGAATTTCGAAGTGTTAATGTAAACTTTATGTGAAGAGTAGGTGAGAAAGAAGCCTTGTGATTTACGGAAATATCATATATATATATATATATATATATATATATACGCCTTATGCTCATTTGGCCATATCTAGACTAAGATATAAATTGAGTCTACAATCTAAGTAGTCTAGGATGTGTGCCGTAGTAAGTGAGTATAGGTTAGGTGAACCTAGATGCTAGTCTCTTAAGCCATCTTAATTGAACTATCATATTCATGAGATACATCATCTAGTTAATCGTATGTTCATGCATATATCATACATGCCATATGTGCATATTAGGCATAATATAATTGGTAGAGCATGTATATATATTGTACATAACATATGAGAAGTTTGCCTTTTGAAACATATGCATAATTGCTCCAGTTAATCGATTAACATGGTAGCTTAATCGATTAACATAACTGATTTTCTGTTGAATATGTGTTTTCTGTTTTAACTGACTTGTATGTCATTCTGTTAGTCCGTTAATCGATTAAATGGTAGTGTTAATCGATTAACGAGTCTGTTTTATGTTATAACTGAAATCTGTTTCTCCTGTTGTAACTGCTTATCTGTTTAACTTTTTTTGCAACGGCTTAAACCCCTTATTCTCCATGCTATAAATACGAGGCTTCACTCAGAACTTATTAGCATTCATTCTAATTGTTTAGGGCTGTTTTAGAGAGCATTTGCATAACGTGTTTTTACTGTTTTTCTACAAGAGAGTTGCATGTGTAAGAAGAGAGATTATGATGTTTCTGCATTAACATGTTTTCTGTTTCTGCATAGTTTCATGTTCATTTTAATATTGCTCACATGATCATGCATTAGATTTTGATAGAAAGAAACCATTTGTATACTGATAATTGATTAACTCATTCTTACATTGATGGCTTAACTGATTAGAATAAGGGTTAATCTTAGAGTCTTTATATTGTAATATCTTATGTGCTTAATGTACCTTGAATTTAACGTTTTTTGTGTAGTCTGGATCTGTCTCGTGGCGTAAGATCACCATAGAGATTGAAGTTCTTCACTAAGGCAGGGAGGTCTTGATTTGAGGATAAGATTCTTGGCTGGGGCTAGTTCGCGAGAAAGGTTTTCTCAAGAGGCGAAAGGGTAGAGTCAAACCAGGTTTTAGATATCCTAGATATCAAGAAGGCAGCATCCCTTGTGCTTGTAAATTGAATTGGTAATTGTATTCTTAATTCAATATTGTGAAGAAAGAAAATCTCCCTGATCCAGAAGGAGAGGTCTGGATGTAGTTTGCAGTGGACCACAAACGAACCAGGATAAAAATCCTTTTTGCAATGTTCTTTCTTTCATTATTTTTTAACTGTTTTCTTGCCATGATACATTGAATCTGTTCTTAAGAAATTGGATATTTGTTTACTACTATATAGTTAATACTTGTGCGCAAAAATATATGAAATATATATGTTCAAGTGTATCTTAATTGTTGTGCAAATTGCCTGCTTAGCCAAATCTGTTCTGTGTATCAAGTTAATCGATTAAACAGTTCTGTTAATCGATTAACTGGGTTGTTTTTCCAGCAACTGGGTTGTTGATAAAAAGTGGTAAATTTTAACCGCCACATCTATTCAACCCCCTTCTAGGTGTTTCTAGGCCACTGATACCTAACAATGGGCCCCACCTTCCCACACTTATTGGACGGGCAAAGTATGAAAATGTGTTCATCTGCCCTAAAATGTCTGCCCAATATGCCATATTGTCTGTGGGAATTTTCAACGGATAAAATGGGTGGTCCACAGACATTATTAGATAAAGTATTGAAAAAGAATTATGTAAAAGTATATGTATTTTGTTAAATGTGAGAAATTTTGTTTCATTTGTTATTTATATATTTGTATATCAAATGTAAGAAAATACTATCATTTTCTTATTATGCATATGCATTTGTATTTTGTATATTATATATATATATGCATATGTACTATTTCTTTTGTATTTTGTATGTAAATTGTGTATTATGCATATTTTGAATTATATATTACGTTTATATTTTATATGTATTGTTTATTATGATAAATATATTTGTATATTTGTATGTAAAATATATATTGTATATTTTGTATGAATTGTATTTAAATTTATATATATTTTTAGTTTTGTATAGGACGGCCTGCAATCTCGCTTTGTCAATGTTTAAGGCATGTAAAATATGATATTTCATGCCCTATTTAAAAACAGACATGCCTATGCTCAAACTAATTTAGACGGACATTGTGTGAGCATGCGCAGGACGACCTAGTTACGAATAATGATCATATGTCCCAAAAGTTCATGTCTACATGTTCCAAGCTAATCACATTATGCTTAGTAATATAACAAAATTATTATATGTTTTTATGATTTTTTTAATTATTGTCAATTTTTTATTAGATTGGTACACGAATGGGGCACCAAAAGTAGGATAGTTGATCTCTATCTATTGATGACATGATAATCATATGTATTTATCTTTTAATCTTGACAATTCAAATAATATATATATATATATATATAAGTGACTCAAGTGAGAAAAATTCTTGTATAAAAACTGTAAGAGTAATAAATAATAAATTTTGGATCATACAACCATACATGGATGATTATGATTAAAAGTTAGTCATTGGTTACATGACCACTTCTTTTATTCCCGATCGTTCAAATAAGATCCAATAACCTATATTAATTATGATCATTTCTCAAAATATATAGCAATTGTTTTCATCTGAGTCACTTCCTATATATATTGATTATTATTTTTGTTTGAGTGTGAATGAGTATATAATATGGAAAGTAAACATAGAAGTATGATAGTAAAGTATCCTCTTATATTAGGAGATAAATTATCTCTTTCAGTCATTATAATTATGATATGTATCATATTTAATCATTTTTTACAAAAATATTTCTAATAACTTCGAAATATGTCTAAAAGATTAATCATTGAGCGTTTTAATTTTTTTCCAGTTATGAGAGATGTAGGTAATATGTATAAAGTTGTAAGTTTTACTAAAAATACATGATACATGAATATTTTGTGTTCAGTTAGCTAGTTGTAAGTTTGCTCTAAAAAAGTACATGAAATCTAACCAGCTTAAGTGATATCAATTAAAAAGTAGGGAAACCACAATATTGGGTCCTTTTTATTTTTTGACTTTGTTCTCTCATTTTTTTTTCTAACTTGGTCCCTGACCTTTATCTCCACTTTCATGGTAGTTATCTATGTAATTTGTTTTTGCTAACATCACACACTAGAAAGAGACATTGACATAACAATAAAGAGATGTGTGACACACACAAACAAGTGGCACGATAAGAAAGAGATGTTCTACACAAAAATTATTTGAGAGAGTAACGAGATAATAAAAGCAAAATTAAGGAACTGATATGAGAAAAAAGTTAATGGACTAAAATGATAATATAAAATAAAATAAGGAACAAAAATAATAATTTGATTAAAAAAAAAAATGATGAGTACATAAAGTTATAGAGTAAATTACACTAACACCCCCTGAGTTTTAGTAAAATTATACAAACCACCCCTCACTTTTCTACACCTACACAAACCCCCATCATTTTTATACTATCATTACACTAACCACTCCTGCATGAGAAATAAGTGTAATTTTGTGAACAAAAAATGTGATAAATGCAATTAAGTTAAACAAAACATGATATATTGTGGAGACAAGTCCAAATAATATATGAGTTGATACCTCTTTATTATTTTTGGTTCGTTACGATATAGTATAAGAGCGATTTAAACAAGATCTTTTTAGAATTGTTGATGCATTTTGTAACCAAAAATAATAAAGATACATTAATTTGTATATTATTTGGATTTTTCCTCAAAATATACCATGTTTTGTTTAACTTAATTGCATTTGTCATATTTTTTGTTTAAAAGATTACACTTATTTATCATGCAGGGGTGGTCCGTGTAATGAAAGTATAAAAAGCAGGGGGTTTTGAAACTAGGGGAGGTTTGTGTAGATGTAGAAAAGTAAGGGGTGATTTGTATAATTTCACTAAAACTCAGGGGTGTCAGTGTAATTAACTCAAAGTTATAAACATAAATACCTTAATAACCAAATGGTGGTATTACTGACAATGAGAGATTGCCAAATATGAGTTTAGGCAGTTTCTCTTTTTTTTTTCTTTCTAAGCATTACCCTAAAAGATATGGTGGGCTGTCAGTTAAATTAATGAATTTCTTCTAAACTCATATTTTTTTACAATTTATATTTTTGAAATTTATGTTTTAGAAAATATAGTTCAAAAAATACCTTTAGGAGAAAAGGTTTTTGAGGAAGGGATCTCGACCAACATGTAGGGAGAGATACTAGATGATATGAAGGTTTTCATGAGGTTATGCATAGGAGAAAGAAATACAAAAAGTAAGACTATTCTAGATTTCTTAGCTTTTGATTTTACAATAGCTAATGCATGTTTTAAGAAGTGAGGAGCATCTTATCATATGTAAAAGTTTGGTGACATGTTCTCATATCGAGTTCTTTATTATAAGGAAATCAAATCAAAAGTTTTGCTTGGACTTTAATACTACGCTAGAGTTGTAGTTCAACATCGCATATTTTAGATGTATAACAACACTTTCATATGCTTTCTGTTTGACCGCAATAATATATTGTTCTCATTAACAACGCTTCTTAAACGCTGTTATATTGAATATATACCACAATGTATCACACAAAAAGCACTGTCATATAGTGCATAAGTACAACAACACATCGTACACAAAACACTATCATATAGGTCTTACATAAACAATATATTTTATAGGTATTATTAACATCGCTTATGGTTGTGATGTTGTATTGCATATATATAATAACGCATTATTAGAAAAGCGTTGTTGTATTATTCATAAATATTCTCAAACAACACCTTGATACAAGAGCTCAACACACACATAGCGCTGTTTTATTAAGCATGTACAATAATGTTGTCTATAAAAAGTGTTGTTGTATTAATCCTTTACAACAGTGCATGCCAGAGCTTCCCCTAAAATTCGTTGTTGATTTGTATAAATTAATACATTAATATATATTTATTAGCATAACAAACATTTTCAACATCACAATATTTATATATTCTGAACAACACAAACACTTTAATACATGCCAAAAGTTTATTTTATTAACATCAATAAAATACATACTACAAACAATGAATATCATGACAATTATGTTTTGCCAGAGTACGTAATTACAAATAAAAAAATTACACAAATTTCAAAGTAACAAAATTATACAAATTACAAACAATCAAAATTAAGTTATAATTATACAAATACTACTTGCATCTAGTTTTTCCTTTTCTTTGTTTGTTTTTGGCTTGTAAGATCGTCCTTGTTTGGAGGAACATATTGATTCACCCAAAGCCCTTCATCATGATCATATATTGTATATAAATCATCATCCATAATTGGTTCGCTCTCATGTGACTGATATGTCCCAAAAAAAGGATCATCTTCATCAATATCTTCATATTCTTGGTCATCAATATTATTGACAATTATTTTGTTAGTTAAAAGAACAATGAACCATTTCATATTAGTTGGGTCACTAACATAGAATACTTGTTGAGCTTGTGATGCTACAATAAATGACTCATCTTTATATCTTGGCCTATTAAGATCCACCTACATGAACCCTAACTTATTTACTCGGAAGCCATTGTTGTTATCAATCCACATACAATAAAAAACCGGCATCCGAAACATTGTGTAATCCAATTCCCATATTTGTTCAATCACTCCAAAGTATGCAATGTTTTCATATATTGGGTTTCTATCTTTTGCACTTGACATGTGTAAAGTTCGAGCAACAAGAGTCACACCACTATTTTGGAGTTTACTTTGATCATCCTGTTTTTTCATTTAAAATGTGAACACATTAATTAGGTAACTAGTGTAGGATAAGACATGAAAACTTAGACCATTGGCTAACCATTTCAAACTTTCAGAAACTGAATGTGCAACTCCTCATCAATGTGATTTTTTAGCCACTTTATGAAACACAGATTATGCTCTTTGGAAATCCCATTTTCATTCTTACTTGGATAAGACTTCCTTAGCATCTCCTCGTGTATTTAAACATATGGCTCAACCTCGTCGGCATTATGTAAAATATATAAGTGTGCTTGCTCCAATTCGATCTTGTTATAGTCAATATTTCCATCCCAGTAATACCTTCACCAAATATTTTTTTTTGCATATCGAGGCTTTGGAATGCCCATGAAATCACCATGGATAAAGTATCTAGTACAAAAATCAAGAGCTTCTTCAATAACATATCGCTCGACAATACAACCCAATGGTCTTGATCGGTTCTTCACATGCGCTTTTAATGTCCTCATATAACGCTCAAAGGGGTACATCCATCTCATATAGGAAGAGCCACATAGTTGTGTCTCTCGAACAAGATGAATGCTTAGATGAACTGTTATGTCAAAAAAGAAGGTGAGAAATACATTTCAAGCTCACGCAAAGTCAAAATAATTTATCTTTGCAATGCAGGTAATTTCTTAGTGTCAATCACTTTGCTAAAAATTGCCTTGAAAAAGAAGTATAACCTAGTTATGGTTCCTCAAACTTTTTTAGGTAGAATTGATTGTATTCCAATAGGCAAGAAATGCTCCATAAGTACACGACAATCATGAGACTTAAGACCTTTTAACTTGAGGTGTTTCATTGATACGAGGTTATGAATTTTGAAAGAGTACCCCTCTGGAAACTTTAACACCATGAAGAAATTTACAAAATTCCATTTTCTCCTTCCTCGACAAAGTATAAGCTGCTCGAGGTAGAAAAATACGCTTTCCCTTCATTATCGGCCCCAATTCCTTTCTTATTCCCATACTAACCAAGTCCAACCTTGCATTCAAGCCATCTTTGGTCTTACCAGGGACATTGAGTAAGGTACCAAGGAGACTTTCAAACATATTTTTTTTAATATGCATAACATCGAGGAAATGTCATACATATAATGAACTCCAATATGACAATTCAAAGAAGATTGACATTTTCTTCCATCCATTTGTAACAATTTCTTTTCCAAAAGGTTTACCAAAGTTAGTATTTAAACCTTTAGCTTCTGATATAATAGGTCACCTGTCAATGACAAAGGAGCACGACCTTCTTCATTGTTTCCGTCAAATGCTTTTCTCCATCATCGATAGTGATGATCTGAAGTTTACCAAATTTATTATTCAAACCCTTTAGCTTTTGAAATAATTGGTCACCCATCAACGACAAAGGAGCACGACCTTCTTCATTGTCTCCATCAAATGGTTTTCTCCATCGTCGATAATGATGATCTGAATGCAAAAATCTACGATGGCCAAGGAGGACATTCTTCTTATAATGTTCCAACCTCATTGAATGAATATTGTCTTCACATACAAGACATGGAAAATGTCCTTTTGTACTATATCCGGATAGATTATCATAGGTAGGGAAATCACTAATTGTGTCGAACAACAAAAACCTCAAGTTGAATTTTTCTTCCCTATACGCATCATACACATTTATGCCTGTCTCCCACATTTCCTTCAAGTCTTCCATTAATGGATCCAAATATATGTCTATGTCATTTCCTAGTTGTTTAGGTCCAGGAATTAACAGAGATAACATCACATATTTGCGCTTCATGCATAGAGAAGGACGTATGTTGTATATCACCAACATTACTGACCATGTATTGTGGGAGCAACTTTGAACACTATGTGGGTTAATTATGCAAGGCATGGATTTCTTTATTCTTGACCAAAACTAGGATAGTAATGATCAATTTTTCTCCATTGAATTTCTCCATTGTGGAGAATCTGTAGGATGTCAAAGCTTGCCATCTTTAATCCTTTCTTCATCATGCCATCTCAACTTCTTTGCATCTTTGACATTGCTAAACATACGCTTGAATCTTGCTTTGATAGGAAATACCATACAACTTTTTTGGGAATTGAGTCTTCATTCTTATATTGCAATGTATTACATTAAGGACAAAACTTTAATGAAGCATACTCATTAAAAAATAAGACAATCATTTTCACAAGCATGTATCCTAGTGTAGTCCATGCCAATGGAGCGTAACATTTATTTTGAATCATAAGTTCGAGAGGAAAACACATTATCTTCCGGAAACATCTCCTTCAGAAGTGCAAGCAAGTCGATGAAACTCTTACCAGTCCATCCATTAACAGATTTCAATTTATACAACCCTGACACAGTTGTCAATCTTGTGAATTTAGTACAACCATCATATAATGGTTTCTCAACATCACTTATCAATCGCTGAAACATGTCAGGACAATCAAGATCCTCTTCGACAACGTTTGTCATTTCCTTGAAACGATCGTCTTCATATGGATTTGTGTAGTTGTCTTTCATATGCATCTCATCATCATAATCCACAACATCTCTCTTCTCACCATGTCTTATCCAACATGTGTAACTTTGATCAATACCGTGACACACTAAATGAACGTTTAACTCATTTGGAGTAATTGAGTTTGAGTAACAACATCTTAAGCAATGACATAAAATTCTATTAGGGTTTTCAACATTCTCAATTGCAAACCTAAAAAATGATTTCACTCATTCCTCATAATCCTTCGTCAATCGATTGACACTCATCCATTTTTGATCCATTTTCCATTAACAAAAAATATAATGAGAATAAATCTCTAAAGCTAAAGCTTGAAGTTAAGCTCACCAAGCAGAGCAAATACATTATTATGTAATTAAATTGAAAGAGGTCGGAAAACCCCTAACTCAATACAAGCTAAATGAGTGAAATCACTTTCACTCATTTATAAGGAAATATTTATAACTCAATACAAGTTAAATATAATATAATTAAAAAGACAAATCATTATAAGGAAAACTCACTTTCAATTTGGTGTTTAAGGCGTGAATGATAATTTTGAGGTTAAACGAGTGAAAGATTTTCGAAATCAGTGAAGTAGGATTTTCGAAATTCGGTTTTGAGTGATGATAAATTTGAATGATTTTCGAGGTCGATTTTGAGAGTAAATAAGTTTCACTACTGGGTAAATAAGTGTTGGGATTGCTGAATGTGAGAACAATTTAATTTTTTAGGGTCTGATAGTATCTTCAACAATGCATAATGAAGATGGTGTTGTCAATGACACCTAATCAACATAGCCTCATACAAATAGCGTTGTGGAAGAACTTCCCATTCAAATATAAAGAAAGTTAGTGTTCCACAACGCAACCTAAAGGAAACGCTATGGAAGATACAATAATATTTTTTACTAAGTTCTTTTTTTAGTGATATTCAAATTAATAATGACATTATGACATTCGATTAATGACAATTAACTAAATATATAGAACAATTAATAATGACAATAAATAACATTCAAACAATCTAATAAATGAGAACGTGTTAATTGGTTAAGAAATGAGATAATTGATTACATGAAGTTACAGTAGCTGAAATCTTGAATTTTGTAGGTTCGTTAATCGATTAAGCACTGTGTTAATCGATTAAGTGCATAGGAAATAGTTTTGTTGATCATATCGACAATGCTTCTTGTCAAATGTGTTGTTGGCACATTGTTAAAAAAGCGTTGTTGTTGTATAGGTATAACAACAACTCATTCATAAAAAAACATTGTTGAAGACCGTTATTCCTAATTTTACACAGTTAAGCACATAATAGAAAATAACCTAAATGCATACAAAACAAAATAACAAACTGAATGCATACAGAAACACCAAATCACAACTATATGAACACAACTCAATTTATATATTGAACATTAATTACACTATAATGTTATATAAACATATATTATATACACCAAATCATATATATTACATTGAACATTAATTGTATTCCCTAAGCTACAATCTGTGCAAAACTCTACTATACCTATTTGCCAACAAAACTAAGTACAAACTTTGACCAATGTTCTCTAATCTGGTTTACTTGGCCATTTATATATGATTTGCCAACAAACTTGATTCTATTAGTCGGCCATTGTTGAATGATCTCCTTCATGAATTTCAGCATGTAATAGCCGCAATCTACCTTGTTTGTTTGGGAAGGGATCTACAATTAAAATGAAGTAAACATATAAGTATAACCTTAGTTGAAATATGAATACACTACACCTATAATTGTTTGAGATGATTTGTGCCAATTCCTTTATATGAGTCCACTTGATTTTATGTCGTGGTATCGTTTTTATGGAACGATTATAGCCTCTGTAAACTCTCACCACACTGAATAATAGAAAATTTACTGAATTATGAAACAACTAGGAAAGTGAAAGTGTCACTAAAAGTTTAAATGAGTACTCCACTTACTTAGAAAACAATTCTTTCATAGTGTAATACTTGTCCGTATCACCATGTGCCAATGAGTCAAAGTAGTATATTTCTTCATTGACCCAATTGATGGCAACCAGAAGCCAATGTTGTCTAACAAAACATGTGTACATGGTAAGGAAATGTTAAGCACAAAAAACATACTAAAGAAAAAAATACAAAAGACAATTAAAAAATATTCACCCGGTATTAAAAGGTGCAAGAAATAAATCTATAGCTTCTTTATGAATGAGGAGAGTATCTGCAATTCGTTTTGTCTGTTCTCCAATCTTATTTTTGTCACTCGACACCAAAGCAGTAATGTGTGGGGATATGAACATCACCTTTTTCTTATTTACCGAAACAAAATTTTCATACAAGTATCAAATATATATAACACAAATGTTAATTAATTAAAGACATTGTCATGCATAAGCGAGAAGTTAAGAAAAAATAATTGACCTTATATATACACATATAGCAGTTGCACCTATCCATTCATATTTATTTACATCCTCGACTTTATTGATGCTAACATATTCTTCAGCATCAATCCCGAAGACTTCCCTGGGAATTGATATACTTATTATATCACCTCCCAACTTTTGTACATGCTCAAACAGCTGAGTACAATAGTTGGTAGTCTTCTTGGAGCTCAAATCCCTAGTAGATGGCTTTGAGCTTACATCTTCGGTAGATGGCATCGAGCTCACATCCCCTGCATAACCAGTCAACCATTAATATCTCTAACGCTTAAAAAATCGTATAAAATCAACAACGCATAATTAAGAAAGCACTATTACTATGTCATCTTCAACAACGCTTTCTTAATTATGCATTGTGGAATTGATTAACATTAACAACGCTTTCTATCAAATACGCTGTTAAACGTAAATCATTCAAGCCAACGTTAACGTTACTGATGTTCAACAACACTGTGTCAAGAATGTGTTGTTGAAGTGACCCACATTGATAGTGCTTCCTTTAGTATGTGTTGTTGATGTTCTTCCGTCTCGTTTTCAATAACGTCATTCAATATTCCACTGTTGAATGACCATTGTTAATTACAATATCTGGCGTAGTATAAAGTAATACCTAGATAGAGCTTGACAACCTAATATAGAGTTTCACTTATGGATGTAAGGGATACGAGTAGTGTAGAGAAAAAAGTCAAGATAAAATCTCAAGATCAAGTGTTGGATACTGAAGGGTGAATAACGAAGGAGCTTTCAACAAAGAGTTTTGGAGGAACAATTTTGGGAGACACAATGAAGTGCTAATGATATGTGAGTAAGATGCTCATTGAAATTAGGAAGATAGAAAACAAGATATTAGGTGAATCTAGAGCCTTTGGACCTTAGGGTAAATAATAGTGGTAGTAAGATGAAAGCATATAAGACAAAGTTAAGGTAAAAATTAAATGCTAGAAAGCATGACCCTTGTGTAAAACTATTGAAAGTTAGACAAATGCAAAGCGTGTATAGATTGTATGATGAGTTATTATAAATTGCTAGGTAGCGAGTGAGGGAATGAAGCGTGTATAGGCTCACAATAGGTAGAGAATGAAAGACAAGAGACTTGGATAAAATGAAATTCATTAAACATGAAGATGGAAAAGTCTTGGTGAAGGACAAAAGTATTAAGGAAAGATTGAAGAACTATTTACACAACATTTTAATGGTTGTCTTGATCCTTTACAAAATCATAGGCTAAATAAAGAGGAGGATCAAAATTATACTTTTCATTTTAGAATTCGGGAGTTGGAGGTGAAAGAATCTTTGAAAAATAGGGAGAATAACAAAAAGGTTGGACCAAATAATATACTTATCAAGCTCTTGAAGGTTCTATGAGAGAAGGACATTAATTGACTGATAGTTATTTAATGAGATTATAATGTATAAAAAGATGTGAAACGAGCGAAGGAGAATAACATTAATCTCTATTTATAAAAACAAGAGAGTTATACAAAATTGTGCAAATTATAGGGGATTAAACTCATGAGGCATACTGTAAAGACATGTGAGACGATAATAGAGCAGAAGTTGAGACAGCAGACACACATTAGTGAAAACTCATTTGGTTTTATATGGAAGTCGACCGTGAATGCTATATATTTGCTATGATTGGTGAAGAGACGTCGAAGAGACCGTGAGGACTTACACATGACTTTTGTTGATTTGGAGAATGTGTTTGATAAATGACTCAAAAAGGGATTATAGAAAACTTTAGAAAAGAAATGAGTTTAGATCGCTTACCATCAAAAGAAAGATGTGTATAATAAAATAAGACCAATATGCCAATACTTAGCCTTTGTTTTGAAGGATGGAGTTAGAGAAGAGAAAAAAGAGGGAGAAAGAAGTTGAAGAGAAACGAGAAATTTCTCCCATTTGGTTGAGAGGGGAGAAAGAATGGAGGGAGGAAAAAAGTGGGTTGTCCCACAATTTCTTATCTCTCCACTTATAGGGAGAAAGTGAGAAGAGAAAGAGAAACTTTATCCGGACAAAGATCTGTTGTCTAATATGGTGTCCAAACTATGTCCCAAACCATATCAATTTAAAATTATAATATTTATTTTTAATTAATAATAAAACAATATTTTGATTTCTCTTTTCTTTATTTTAGAGACATTTTTGTAATTTGAATCATAGCATCATTACTCTCTTCTCATTTTCTATATAACCAAACAAAAGAGAAAGATAATAAATTTTTTCTTTCTATTCATTTTCTCTCATTCTTCTCTGATACCAAACATCACAAAAATCTACTTTATTTCTTCTCATTCTCTTTCTCACCTCTTTCTCTCTTCTTATTTTTTCTTGTCAACCAAATAAAACATTAGTGTTAAGCACTTCATCTTGTTTACTTGTGCCCAATGGTGGGTTAGCTTTAAAAGAAATAATAAATTAAATGCCAATTTAAGGTATTATTTCCTTGAATCAAAAGAGAAACTAAATTAATTACCATTTTCAAATAAATTTAAAATATAACTCTATTAAAGTTATCCATAGGCGTGGTTCCCCTCATAGATTTTTTGTATTTTGTACTCTTTTGAGAGTTTACACTATTAAAAAAAAAGTTGCGTCTATGCATTTTTTATCTTTTTGGTTAACCCTAAATTTTTTACTCCCAATTCTACAGTAAACCCTATCTTACAAACAAGCTTTGTTGGGTGCTTATGTATCTCTTTAAAGTTTAAACAAAGGATAGGAATAAAAGCTTTATATTATGCCTTGACTATTTATGCCTTTAAACAGGCCTTGCTGTTTGATTTGTGTTTGATTTGTATTGTGTTGTATTCGCAACAAACGCAATCTTTGAGATAAGAGAATTTATTTTTATCTCAACAAAATAGTCTACCTAAATCATGGAAGTAAAGTGGGAACAATATTTAGATTTCATTGTAATGAAGAAACTTTCCATATTGGACTATCCAGTATAAAAATGTGAGAATAATATCATTTTACAAAATTTTTTAAAAAATATGTACCTTTAAAAAATTAGTGTCAATATCTTTATCAAGTGCCAGAGAGGATCTGCACTCATTTCATTAGGCACAAATGAGATTCATTTGGTATTCTCCAATTGAGATAAACAATATGAAGAAAAAAAATAGAGCAAACAAGTATATAGGTTGAACGAGTTAGATCACCACCATGAACTTATATTTTTATATAATGAGTGTTTTTTTTATTCATTTACTATCTGAATGCAAAACTAATAGAATGAATCAATTAAATCATAACCTAGATTTTTGATGAATTATATTAATATTCAGTTCAATATTTAGAAGATTGATTGAAGTTAAGATTATAATTGAAGTGAGGATAGATATTGATATTTGACTAATCTTTTTTTTGTTATTAAGAGGATCAATCAAACGATAATACTGCACTGAAATTTAGATAAATAGACTTAAAGACATGTGATCAAAAATCAGACCACACTAGATTTGACCAATAATAATGATTCTAAGGACATATTCACTTTATACTCTAATGAGGGTAAAGAGAACTAGATCCTCAAAGTGCATACACACAAAAGACAAAATGAAAGAAGGATAGATATAATCACATTAAGCCTATCATTCCGAATTGAATCAAAATTAAAACCCTATACTAGCCTAAATCTTAAAATTCTAGTCTATTGGTCCATTCTTGTTGGATTTTGGTTTGTTGAAAGTCATTAGTGAGAACTTTTGGGTGTGAAATCTAAAAAAGTCACAAATCCCATATAGAAGAGATTTGAAAAAACAACTTCCAAGTCCCATATTGGAGAGATGACGAACTTGAAAAAAATCTCATGTTAAAAATAGAGGCATTGTCCCCTCATTAAAAATCGCCCCAAATTGAATGCGTTTTTATTCAACTTTTTCTTTCTCCCTCATAGTTTTGGCCGATGCATTTTTGGAAAAATTCTCACCTTTCTTTCCGTGGTATTGAGAATTGGCACAAATAGTCAAATTGTGGGAATTTTGAGATTTGACACTAGTAGTCAGTATTGAGCGAAAAGAATTTGCGTAAGTAGCCATGTTGTGGGCATTTTGAGAAATGACACTAATAGTCAATATTGTGGGAAAAGATTTGGCATGTGTAGCCATATTGTAGGAATTTTGAGAATTGACACTAGTAGCCATATTATGGTGGTTGTACTCGAGATCGGTTCTTACACTGTAGTAAGAATTCGATAACAGATATCTGGATTGTTTTATCCTAGGGTCAACATGGTTGATAGTTTTATTGAACATTTTGTGCAATGCCATGAAACATCTTAAAGAGAGAGACCTGGTCGTGACTCAGCTAATAAGTATTATTTCGTGCCATTTAGAATTATTGCGAGCTACGGTAACAACAATTGTTGGAACTTGGTTTGTTGAAAGTCATTAGTGAGAACTTTTGGATGTGAAATCTATAAAAATCCCAAGTCCCACATAGAAGAGTTTTGAAAAAACAATTCCCAAGTCCCACTTTGGAAAGATGAAGAACTTGGAAAAAATATCATGTTATAAATAGATGCATTCTCCCCTCATTATAACTCGCCTCAAGTTGAATGCGTTTTCATTCAACCTTTTCTTTCCCCCTCATATTCTACCGATGCATTTCCGGCAAACTTCTTCCCCTTTCTTTCCATGGTAATGAGAATTGGCACAAGCAAGCAAATTGTGAGAATTTCGAGAACTAACACAGGTACTCAGTATTAAGGGAAAAACATTGGCATAAATAGTCATATTATGAGCATTTTGAGAGCTTACATTGGTAGTCAGTATTGTGGGAAAAGAACTGAGACATATAACCATATTGTGAGAATTTAGAGAATTGGCACTAGTAGCCATATTGTTGTGGATGAGTTCGAGATCAGTTCTTATAGTGCAGTAAGAATACGATAATAGAGATCTGCGTTGTTTTATCATGGGGTCAACATGGTTGATAGTCTGCTTGCACATTTTGGGCAGTGCCACGAAACGTCTTAAAGAGAGCGACCTGGTCGTGACTTAGCCAATAAGTATTATTTCGTGCCATTTAGAATTGTTGCAAGCTACGGTAACAACAATTGTTGGAACTTGGTTTATTGAAAGCCATTAGTGAGAAATTTTGGGTATGAAATCTATAAAAATCCCAAGTCTCATATAGAAGAGTTTTGAAAAAACAACTCCCAAGTCCCACATTGGAAAGATGAAGAACTTGAAAAAAATCACATGTTATAAATAGAGGCATTCTCCCCTCATTATAACTCGCCCCAAGTTGAATGTATTTTCGTTCAACTTTTTATTTCTCCCTCACATTTTCCGCCGATGCATTTTCGGAAAACTTCTCCCTCTTTTTTTCCATGGTACTGAGAATTGACACAAACAACCAAATTGTGAGAATTTCAAGAACTGACACTGGTAGTCAGTATTGAGAGAAAAGAATTGGCACATATAGTGATATTATGGACATTTCAAGAACTGACACTGGTAGTCAGTATTGTGGGAAAAGAATTGGCATGTGTTGTCATATTGTGAGAATTTTGAGAATTTGCACTAGTAGTCATATTGTGGTGGGTGCGTTCGAAATCGGTTCTTACAGTATAGTAAAAATTCGATAACAGAGATCTGAGCTATTTTATCCTGGGGTCGGCATGGTTGATAGTCCACTTGCACATTTTGGACAGTGCCAGAAACATCATGACTCAACCAGTAAGTATTATTTCATGCCATCTAGAATTGTTGGAAGCCATGGTAACAACATTTGTTGGAACTTGGTTAAACTCATAAGGCTTATGAATGTGTATTCGTTGGGTATGCTGTAAACAACAAGCCACACATGTTTTATGACTTAACGCAAAAGTGATCATTGAGTTTAAACGATGTTGATTGCAATGAGAAAGAAATTCAAATTGAGGAATAGTGGGGGCACATCAATTAATCACATACATGTGATTAAAGATAATGATAAAAAATGAAAGGTTTGAAATAGAACCTAGAAGAAGTAAAAGAGCAACAACTGCTAGAGAGTATAGACCAGATTATATTGTCTATATATTGGAGGAGAATGTATCAACTTTCTAAGAAGTTTTGACTCATTTGGATGTTGATTTGAGGTAAGAAGCCATAAATGATGAGATGGACTATCTAGAGTCTAACAAGAAACATATTATTTTAGCTCAATCCATTATGGAAGTAGAGATGATAGTGCTAGCAACTTCTAGTCAAAAAGGAAGTTGGATGAGAAGCTTGCTTGCAGAGATTCTAATATGAGAAAAACCGATACCAACTGTGTTGATCCATTGTGATAGTACCTCGGCTATTACAAAAATTAAGAGTCACTTTTATAACAGTAAGAAATGACAAATACATCATAAGCACAACACCATTAGAGAGTTACTCTCTATAGGAGCTGTTAGAGTGAATCATGTACAGACTGAGAATAACTTAGCAGATCCTTTGATGAAAGGACTAGCTAGAGAGAGAGTCCATAATACTTCTAAGAGTATGTGACTATTATCCTTAGAACGATGATCACTCATGATGGTAACCCGACCTAACTGACTGGAGATCCAACGAAATAGGTTCAATGGACAATAACAAGTTGTGAAGTGATATGAGAATGAACATGCTATAAAATTTTGAGAAGCATGATTCCTGCAACATATGTAAGGATGAGTTAAACTCTTAATGAGATCTATACTCTATTGGAGTAGAGTACCTAGGATACAGGAGTACTCTTGATAGATTCACCTATGTGAATGTGGAACTGGGGTCGTTTGCTATGAAATTTTGGGGCATAAATTTCTAGAGCGTTCACTAGAATGGGATAGACATGCATGACCTTTGACACACATGCTTTACAGAATACTCCTTTGAAAAGGTTGTATATGATTTGATGTCAGAGATAGAGTTCAAGACTATGAGTCACTCAAGTAAAATCTAGATTTTATTCACTATGTAAAGGTTCAAGTCGTATAATACCTTTGTTTATTCACAATCTTATTGAGACCACAAAAATTCTCGAAAATTGTTTTTTTAATTTCAAGTAGGGGATTGTTGGAACTTGGTTTGTTGAAAGCCATTAGTGGAAACTTATGGGTGTCAAATCTAATAAACTCTCAAGTCCCACATAGATGAGTTAAACAAAAACAACTCCCATGTTCCACATTGGAGAGATCAAGAACATAGAAAAAAATATCATGTTATAATAGAGGCATTCTCCCCTCATTATGACTCCCCAAAATTGAACGCGTTTTCATTCAACTTTTTCTTTCTCCCTCATATTTTCCGTCGATGCATTTCGGGCGAACTTATCCCCCTTTCTTTCCTTGGTACTAAGAATTGGCACATGCAGCCAAATTGTGGGAATTTCGAGAACTGACACTAGTAGTCAGTATTGAAGGAAAAAAATTAGCACAAGTAGCCATATTGTGGGCATTTCAAGAACTGACACTAGTAGTCAGCATTGTGGGAAAATAATTGGCACGTGTAGCCATATTGTGGGAATTTATAGAATTGACACTAGTAGCCATATTGTGGTGGGTGTATTTGAGATTGATCCTTACAGTGCAATATGATTTCGATAACAGAGATCTGGGCTGTTTTATCCTGGGTTGGTGTGGTTGATAGTCTGCTTGAAAATTTTGGACAGTGTCATGAAACGTCTTAAAGAGAGTAACCTAGTCGTGACTCAGCCAGTAAGTTTTATTTCATGCCATTTAGAATTGTTGCAAGCTACGGTAACAACAATTGTTGGAACTTAGTTTGTTGAAAGCCATTAGTGGGAACTTTTAGGTGTAAAATCTATAAAAATCCCAAGCCCCACATAGAAGAGTTTTGAAAAAACAACTCCCAAGTCCCACATTGGAAAGATGAAAAAATTGGAAAAGTCACATGTTTTAAATAAAGGCATTCCCCCTCATTACAACTCTCCCCAAGTTGAATGCGTTTTCATTCAAATTTTTCTTTCTCCCTCATATTTTATGCTGATGCATTTCCGGCAAACTTCTCCCCCTTTCTTTCTATGGTATTGAGAATTGGCACAAGTAGCCAAATTGTGGGAATTTCGAGAACTAACACTAATAGTCAGTATTGAGGGAAAAGAATTTGCACAAATAGCCATATTATGGGCATTTCAAGAACTGACACTGATAGTTAGTATTGTGGGAAAAGAATTGGCACATGTAGCCATATTATGAGAATTTCGAGAATTGGCACTCGTAGCCATATTGTGGTGGGTGTGTTCGAGATATGTTATTACAGTGCAGTAAGAATTCGATAACAGAGATATCAATTGTTTTATCCTAGGGTCAGCGTGGTTGATAGTTTGCTTGTACATTTTGGACAGTGCCACAGAACATCTTAAAAAGAGGGACTTGGTCGTGACTCAACCAGTAAGTATCATTTCATGTCATTTATAATTGTTGCAAGCTATGGTAACAATAATTTTTGGAACTTGGTTTGTTGAAAGCCATTTGTGGGAACTTTTGGGTGTAAAATCTATAAAAATTCCAAGTCCCACATAGTAGAGTTTTGAAAAAACAACTTCGAAGTCCCATATTAGAAAGATGAAGAACTTGGAAAAAATAACATGTTATAAATAGAGGAGTTCCCCCCTCATTATAACTCGCCCCAACTTGAATGTGCATTCAACTTTTTCTTTCTCCCTCATATTTTTTGTCGATGCATTTCCAGCAAACTTCTCCCCCTTTCTTTCCATGGTACTGAGAATTGGCACAAGTAGCCAAATTGTGCGAATTTCGAGAATTGATACTGGTACTCAATATTGAGGGAAAATAATTGGCACATATAGCCATATTTTAGGCATTTCGAGAACTGACACTGATAGTTAGTATTGTGGGAAAAGAATTGGCAGGTGTAGCCATATTGTTAGAATTTCGAGAATTGGCACTAGTAGCCATATTGTGGTGGGTGTCTTCGAGATCGATTCTTATAGTGCAGTAAGAATTCAATAACAATGATCTTGGTTGTTTTATCCTAGGGCTGGTGTGGTTGATAGTTTGCTTGCACATTTTGGGTAGTGCCACGAAACGTCTTAAAGAGAGCGACCTGGTCATGACTCAGTTAGTAAGTATTATTTCATGCCTTTTAGAATTGTTGCAAGCTACGATAACAACTTGAAGATGTTTCCACTACAATGACATTCGTAGATAATATTACTAGACCGAACAACTTTGCCCTGAACAAACCATTTCGGTTAGGTGGAAAAATTTAAATGGTGACAACATTAGATGGAAATTTTCCTCACCATGAGAAAAGTTGCTCACATTCTAAAAATCGGTGTCCCAGTGTTGCCAGAAAAAGCTGAAAAAGAGAAAAAAGATAAAGTATCTATTGAAATAACTATCTGGAATGGAAATACTTACTTGTGTAAGAATTTCATTATGAATGGGTTATCTAATGATCTCTATGGTTACTATAGTCGATAAAAATCCGTCAAATTAATTTGGTATGCACTTGAAATTCTAGCAAGTTTGGAGAGCTAGGTTTTTCGTAACATTGTCAAGAATACTTTCAAGGTCTACGCTATAGGGGAGAAATTAAAGAGAATTAGGAATTGAGCAATATGGAGTCATATATTCACTAAGGTGAAGATTCTTGTGTAGATTTCCTAAGGAATGGCCTATTCATATATTTCAATCAAGATGGAGATTGTCGGGGATATTTGAAATATATTATTTTATGAAGTCTCATATTGCCTAGCATTAGAATAGAGTTGTATATCAATGTTATATATTTGACTCAAGTCCCTTGTTATAATGTGCACCAGATATGAATACCAAATAGAAACACCCCATGAGCATTTGGGTCAATGAATGTGTTAGGGTTTGTAATCCTTATTCTCTAATAATATCTTGGCAATCGCTCCATACTCCTGGGGACGTAGGCACAATTGGTCGAAATCTATTATCAAATTTTCTTGTTTCTTCTCTTCTATTTATTATATGCATTTTATTTGATTGCTTGTGCCCAATGTTGCGCAACCACCGCTTCCGCTGCACCAACACTTCTCATATTTGTTAAAGATAAAGAATGGTTTTTCCTTAGTGTTTTGCATGAACAAATCAGCTCTATGTATGTTGCGGATAGAAAATGGATTCTAAAAAGGTGCACGTGGGATAAGAAAGGCCTACCATGTAACATGAAGGGTAACAATATATTGGTAAGCTACGTTGGAGTTGTTGTTCGATAAGTGGTGCCAATATCATTCAACAACTGGAATGATAAAATGTCGAACAGTCTGAAGGATATCATTTGGAATGATATAATTGTATATAACATTATCATATAACTTCAACATATAGCTTTTTACTTATTAATATAACAATAACTTTATCCAATAACTTCGTACTTATGTTTTTCAGTGGGTTTTTTATGTCAGTGAGGAACACAAGGACTACATCCTTAAAACATGCGACAAAAGTTGTAGACAAGTCACAGCCGATGCTA
The DNA here is from genome assembly GCF_001865875.1 of Lupinus angustifolius. Classification (NCBI taxonomy): domain Eukaryota; kingdom Viridiplantae; phylum Streptophyta; class Magnoliopsida; order Fabales; family Fabaceae; genus Lupinus; species Lupinus angustifolius. Next base: position 14,413,716 of record NC_032012.1, read on the forward strand.
GGAAGCATGTCAGATATGCCGAGGGAAACATCAACCTTAAACCTCCAACAAAATATGCAAATATCATCATATGATAAAAATACGTATATTGATATAAATATTGCTTATTTACACAAAAAAATAAGTGAATAAAAATGAAAATGAGCATCAAAGTCAAAGTATACATGGTTATTTTTATGTTGCATTATTAGAAATTCAAAAATATATTGTTAATTTTATTTTATGTTGTAGCTAGATCTAAATGGGATGTCTACGAATGCATCGATAGATCTAGATATTTTGTGGGTGGATGCTCATAAGAACAAACAATGTGGCAATGACAATACAAATGTTCAAGAAGTGATGTACCGTTGTTTAAATGTTAATATCATTTTTTTGGTATCATATCAGGTTGCCCCAAAATAGAAATCTGCATTAGATGTCAACATTCAAAGCCAAGATACTAATGAGGTACTATATAAGACATTAAATCTGTTTGAGTACTACAGGTGTACTTGGGGCATAAGTTTTGGGGTATGCAAAATACACTACTTACCCACTGATGAGGAATATATTAAACACAATTCATAACCTTAATTTATAATGATTGATGATTCTTGGTGCCTAATTGACTTTGTTTCATATGGTTTAGCGTTTTGGACTTTATTGGACTAATATTCCTAAAATGATTTAATTTCGGATTATTTGGCCTGCTTAAAACTATTATCATTTTCATATCATATTTAGCACTAAGGACATTTTCGATATTACATAAGTGGAGGATATGTGTTGAACTGAAGATTGTATTTTTATTTTAGGAGTTTTCTATTGTAATTTAGCTTTGGGCCAATTGTTTAGGCCTAACTCGGTTTTATGTGTGTTGTAGGGGTTAAATTCGGATTCCCCACTCCAAAAACACACACTTCATTTTCCCCTCATTTTGAAACATTTGAGAATTTCGTTTTCCCTCTTTGGCTCTGCTAGGGTTTCGTTTTGTGCCTCCATTTCGGTTTTCATTCATCTTCTTCTTCATTTTCGGTTTGTTTCTTCCACTCAATGGAAGGCTAAACTTGTAGACTAAATTCCTTTGGTAATGTATCACAACTCTTGAAGTTTTGTTATTAACACATTTTCAGTTTCTTTATTGTTGATTTCTTCTATGTTAGAAACTGGTTTCTGCGTTTATCTTCACTTAATTGATTTACTATCTAGTGCATGATAGTTTAGTTCATGTGAATCTGTTAATCGTTTCATGCTTATGCTGATTTCGCTTAGTTAGAGGCTTAGGTTTTGGAACCTTGAATTGATTATGGCTTAGTTAATTGACTCTCAACAAATTCGGAAGTTAATGGTTGGAATATGAAAATAGTCTTTTGAAACCGAGGATTGAGTTGTGAACAAACGAACCAAAGGGATTTAGCCGTTTTATTACATTGCTTAACTACTGTTTCTGAATTTGATTTATGTTCATACTATCCAACAACAAAAAACCCCTTGTGTGTGTGTGAGTATAAGGTGTTTGAAGCTTTCCTTGAAAGATAATCATTGGAAAACGACCTAGGAGTTACTTCTTAGTACTGTAGTTTTTAATTGTTATATTATTTGTATCGGGTACAGCCTCGATCAAATTTGGCGTCGCTATCGCGGATTATCGGTTCTTGTCAAAGGTTCTTAGTATAGTTTAGTGTGTTTCTTAGAATAACGATTTTGTTTGGGTTTCAAAAGCTACATGTTCTATTCACTGTTTGCTGTCTTGTTTAGCCATTTGCCTGCTGGTTGATTCTGGTGCATGTTGGTTAATATAGTTGTGGTTAGAATTTTTACATGAAACTTTGTTTCCACACTTATTTCATAAAATAGTGAATGCTAGATGCACCATAGTTAGTCACCTTGTTGTTGATTGTGAGATACAAACAAATAGTGACTAATTTTATTGTTGATTTTCTATTTTGGGCATAATTTTAGAACTGTTAATTAGAATTGGACATATTATATATGCATTTGTGGTAGAAAAATCCAATGATTATTTCTCTACACACTGCGTCTCTAGAATCCATCCTGAAAATCCAAAAAGAGTATGTTTACTATTTCTTTTTTACTTTACAGGTTTAATTTTCCAATTGCATTGATTTTGTTGCATTTAATTAAATTATTTGGGCTTTGATTTTTGTCCTGAAATGTTATGTGGATGTTTCATATGTTATTAGGATTTTATTGATGCAAAGTTTTGGTTGATCACTGAAATTTAACATGTATTTCACTTACTGCCCTACATAGTTCTTACTATTGCATTTAGTGCATGACTAGGAGAAATCTTGTTTCTTTGCATCCAATAAATCCTGAAATTGATAGAACATTTCATAGTTTGGTTAGACAAGTTAGGAATTTAAATTTAGATAGTGAGTCTTTTCATCTTAGTGTTAATCTACCTGATAGTGATACTAATTCTGCTGTTTTTGTGCATTCTGTTGTTTCTGTGCATTCTATTGTATACTCTGAAAATATGGCTGAACCACCTCAAATCCCACGTGAGAGGACATTAAGGGAGCTGGCTGCACCTGATTTCACATATGAAATTTTGTGTATCCAGTATCCCAATGAGGATATGCCTTAAGGAGTTTCACATTGTATGTTCCACCATGAAGCCTCATGATGTCCAAGAGGATCACATATGTTTGAAGGTATTCACACATTTACTTGAGGGCCCTACAAAAGATTGTTGTATTACTTGGCCCCTGGTTCCATTACTAGCTGGGATGATCTGAAGAGAATCTTCCTTCAAAATTCTTTCCTGCCTCCAGAACCACTGCAATAAAAAAAGATATTTCTAGAATCAGACATCTATATGTAGAAGGTTTATATGAATATTGGGAGAGATTCAAGAGGTTATGTGCAAGCTGCCCTCATCATCAAATCTCTGAAGAACTTTTTCTCCAATATTTCTATGAGGGTCTGAACAACACGAAGAGAAATATCATTGATGCTGTTAGTGGTGGTGCACTTGGAGATATGACTCCCTTAGAGGCTAGAGGTTTGATTGAGAAAATGTCTTCAAACTCTCAACAATTTAGTGCAAGAAGTAGTGATGCTATAATGGTCAAAGGTGTCCATGATGTTGGGACAGATACGATGAGGAAAAATAAACTTGAGAAAAAAATTGACTCCCTTGCTACCTTGGTCACTCAACTTGCCATGAATCAGCAAAAAACTTCCACTTGCAGCATGAGTTTGTGGCATTTGCACCGCAAATGACCATTATGCTGATGTTTTCCCTTCTCTTTTGGATCCCAAAACTAGTGAGCATCCTGAGGCTTATGCTGCAAATATTTACAACAACAGAACTCAACAACAACAATAACAAAATTATGATCCTTCATTCAGAAGATACAATCCTAGTTGGAGAAATCATCCAAATTTTAAATGGTCTGATCCTTCACAACCTCATCCAGGGCCACCATTTCAGAATAACAATGCTGCACAAAATAGACCATATGTGCCTCCTCCAATCCAACAGTAGAGGCAATATCAAGTGGAAAGTAATCCTGCCCCTGCACCTAGTGAACCTTCATTAGAAGAATTGGTGAGGAAAATGACATTGCAGAATATGCAATTCCAGCAAGAGACTAAAGCTGTCATTCAGAGACAAGAGTCTTCCATTCAGAATTTGATCACCCAGATGGGACAGATGGCTACTTCATTAAAAACATTGCACTCTCATAATTCTGATAAGTTGTCGTCCTAGACTGTGGTCAACCCGAAGAATGTGAGTGCCATCACTCTAAGGTCAACTAAACATATTAAAGTTGATATAGCTGCATTAAAAATGAAGCAACCAGTTTTACAAGAGACTGAGAGCACTAGTGAAGAAATTTTTGCTAGTAAACCTTCCACAAGTGCTGCACAACCACCTTCCATCCCTCTTCCATTTCCTCCAAGAGTCATTCCAAGTAAGGAGATGGAAGAGGTAGACAAGGAGATCTTGGACACATTTAGAAAGGTAGAGGTGAACATACCTTTACTTGATGCAATCAAGCAAATTCCAAGATATGCAAAATTTCTAAAGGAGTTGTGCAATCACAAGAGGAGGCTCAAGGGTAAACATGTTCCTCACATTCTTGAAAAGTGTAAGGACCCAAGTACATTTGATGTACCTTGCATAATAGGTAATAGCAAATTTGAGAATGCCATGCTAAATCTATGAGCTTCAATTAATGTTATGCCTATGTCTGTTTTCATGTCTCTTTCGCCTGGACCTCTGCAACCCACTGGGGTAGTGATTCAATTAGCAAACAAAAGTACTGCCTATCCTGCTGGTTTGATAGAGGATGTCTTGGTTCAGGTTGATGAACTTATTTTTTCGGATGATTTTTATATTCTTGATATGAAAGAGAGATCCTCCCGTAACACAGTCCCATTCATTTTGAGGAGGCCATTTTTTAGAACAGCCTGAACCAAGATAGATGTCCATGCTGGAACATTATCTATGGAGTTTGGTGATATTGTGGTTCAGTTTAATATTTTTGATGCTATGCAGCATCCATCTGAGGACCATTATATGTTTCATATTGATATACTTGATGAGTTAACTAATGAGCATATCTGTGATTTCCTTAATGATTTTGATTCTATGTCATTGATAGACTCATACACTTATCATACATGCACTAATTCTGAAATATGTTATTCTTCTATCGATAAGTTTCCGCATATTTTTGTTTAGCCAGATGATCAGATTGCATTAATCCAATTGCTGCAGACATCGTACAACAATCTGATTTACTTGTCCAGGTGCAACCTGCAAAATCTATGTCTACTACTTTGGTTCCATCTGTTTTGCAGGCACCTGTATTGGAGCTTAAACCTTTGCCTGAAAACCTCAAGTATGCTTACTTAGAGGATGATGAGAAGCTTC
>NC_032012.1:14418706-14422386 GCF_001865875.1 Lupinus angustifolius
TGATACTCTTGGAAGATGGAGCTAAATCAGTGAGACAACCACAAAGAAGACTCAGTCCAGTCATCCTTGAGGTTGTGAAGAAAGAGGTCACAAAGCTTTTACAAGCTGGGATTATATATCTCATTTCTGATAGTCATTGGGTAAGCCTAGTTCAAGTGGTTCCAAAGAAGACAAGAATTACAATGGAGAACAGTTAGAGAGTATGCATTGATTATAGGAGGCTCAACCAAGCAACAAGGAAGGATCACTTTCCTTTGCCATTTATTGATTAGAGGCTTGAGTGCTTAGTAGTTAAATCTCATTACTATTTTCTTGATAGTTTTTCTGGGTACTTCCAGATCCATATTGCTCTTGAGGATCATGAGAAGACCACATTGACCTGCCCCTTTGGCACTTTTGCCTATAGGAGAATGCCTTTTGGCTTATGCAATGCTCCTAGTACATTCCAGCGGTGTATGGTGAGCATTTTCAGTGACTTTTTAGAGAATTGCACAGAGGTGTTTATGAATGATTTCACATTTTATGGATCTTCATTTGATGCATGTTTGGATAGTCTGGATAGAGTTCTTCATAAATGCATCGAAACTAACCTTGTTCTGAACTACAAAAAATGTCATTTCATGGTAGAGCAAGGCATAGTTTTGGGGCATGTGATCTCAAATAGCGGAATCGGGGTAGACCTTTCCAAGATAGATGTTATTTCACAATTGCCTTACCCCTCTTGCGTGCGAGAGGTTCGTTCTTTTCTTGGTCATGCAGGTTTCTATCGCAGGTTCATTAAAGATTTTAGCAAAAGGCTTTTCCACAATCCAACATGTTGCAAAAGGAGGTGGTCTTTGATTTAGATGAGAGGTGTATGAAGGAATTTGATTGCCTCAAGACAGCCTTGACCACCACTCCTATTATCCAGGCACTTGATTGGACAATCCCTTTTGAGCTGATGTGTGATTCTTCTAATTATGCATTGGGGGTTGTCCTTGCTCAAAAAGTGGACAAATTTCCTAGGGTATTTTATTATGCTTCCAAGACTTTAGATGTTGCACAAGAAAATTACACCACAACTGAAAAAGAGCTTTTAGCTATTGTATTTGCTCTGGATAAGTTTAGGTCTTATTTGCTTGGTTCTAGAATTGTTGTTTTTACTGGCCATGTAGCTTTGAAGTTCCTATTGAAGAAAGCTGATTACAAACAAAGGTTGATTAGATGGATGCTCTTGCTCCAAGAGTTTGATTTGGAGATCCGTGACATGAGTGGAGCATAAAATTTGGTGGTTGACCACTTGAGCAGGATTGAGGGAGTTGTTGATATGATGCCTATCAGAGATGATTTTCCTGATGAATAGGTTTTGAATATTTCTATTTCTTTCCCTACCCCTTGGTTTACCAATATTGTAAATTATTTGGTTGCATCTATTTTTCCTCCACTTGCATCTAGAGCTAAGAATGATATACTTAAAAGTGATGCTAAATATTATGTGTGAGATGATCCCTATTTGTGGAGATTGTGTAATGATCAGGTTACTAAAAGATGCATTCCAGAACATGAGATTGAGTTAGTCCTTCAGTTCTGCCATTCTTCTACAGTGAGTGGCCATCTCGGTACCCAAAGGACAACACGAAAGATGCTTGACTCTGGATTTTATTGGCCCACCATCTTCAAAGATGCGTGGAGGATTTGTAGCACTTAAGAGCAGTGTTAAAGAGCAGGTGGTACCCTTTCTTGGAGACAAGAGATGCCTCAACAACATATGTTGTTTTGCGAGGTGTTTGATGTTTGGGGTATTGATTTCATGGGTCTCTTTCCTGTTTCTTTTGGCTTTTTATATATTCTGCTTTCTGTTGATTATATTTGTAAATGGGTGGAAGCTAAGGCAACCAGGACTAATGATGCTCGGGTTGTTATGGATTTTGTTAGGTCTCACATTTATTTTTTGCAGGTTTGACATACCGAGAACCATTGTTAGTGACCAAGGTACCCACTTATGCAATAGATCCATGCAAGTTATGCTCAAGAAATATGGGGTTGTTCATAGAGTTGCCACACCATATCACCCCTAATGTAATGGGCAAGCTGAGATTTCAAACAGAGAGATAAAGAGGATTTTGGAGAAGATGGTGCAGCCTACCAGAAAAGATTGGAGCAACGGACTTGAGGATGCTCTTTGGACACATATGAATGCTTACAAGGCACCCATAGGGAGCAACAGACTTGAGGATGCTCTTTGGAGCAACAGACTTAAGGATTGGAGCAACAGACTTGAGGATGCTCTTTGGTAAAGCATGTCATCCTCCTGTAGACATAGAGCATCATGCATATTGGGCTGTGAAAACTTGTAACTTGGCTCTTGATCAAGCTGGTGAAGAAATAAAGCTCCAATTGAATGAACTCGATGAGATTCACTTAGAAGCCTATGAGAACTCTAAGTTCTAAAAAGAAAAGACCAAAAGATTCCATGTTAACTTGATTTCTAGAAAGGAACTTTTGGTTGGTCAAAAAGTATTGTTGTACAACTCTAGGCTTGGACTCATGAGTGGTAAGCTTCGTTCTAGGTGGATTGGTCCTTTTGTTGTTACTAATGTGTTTCCTTATGTTGTTGTAGAAATCAAAAGTGAATCCACAGATAAGAGCTTCAAGGTTAATGGGCATCGCCTCAAGCCTTTCCTCACAAATCCTTCCTTAGTGGATGAACTTGTGGAGGAGGCCTCATTGGTTGAATCCACTTTCCTTCCTCCATGAATCAGGGAGTTTTTCTTTCTCTTCCCTACTTTTTATCGCACTTGTCCAATTCCATTGATTGATATGTATGTCTGGATTTTCTGATTGTGCTACATTGGGACAATGTGTAATTTAAGTGTAGGGGGAGACTATTGTAGGTTGTAGGTTTTTGTTTATGCATATTTTTCTTTGATTTTTACGTTTTTCTTAGGTTTGGGCATTTTCTCTCATACTTTCTTTCACTTAAGTCATGATATCTTGTGGTGTGAATCCATGCATTTCTGTGTGTCAAATTGTTTTTGAGAATTAAGAGGTTGAAACAATTATGATAGGCTTGTCCCTTATGAGAATTTGAGCCTTAATTGTGGATGGATTGTTGTATGCCATCTAATATTCCTTCATGTGTGATTGTACTCTTGATTACTTGCACACTAGAACTTGACTTGTTTCTTGTTGATACTTGATATTCACATACACATATTGAAGTGATCTAGCCATATAAGCTTACCTTGAACGAATTTATCCTTTGATAGCCCCTTTGAGCCTTTTACCTATTTCATTGTTATTTAGCTCATTATAAGCTTATAAGTGAAAAACCATGATTATCCTAACCTTAGGGAATTTTGGAGCTTTGGAATTGTTTTGGAAATGTATATTAAGTAAGAAAGGGTGTGTTATTCTTCAAATCTTGTGGATTCTTGGTTATGTCTTAATGGTTGATACAATTGTTGTATACATAAGTGTCCATCAAACAAAACAAAAAAAGGAAAATAAAAAAGAAAAAGCAACAAAAAGAGAAACAAATGTGAATAAAAGGTTGAGTAAGGCAAACAAGATTGGAATTAGAGATTTGGTCTTATGTTGGGTTAATTTTTGCTTACTTTTTACTTATTCCCCATTGCTCCTCTATTCCATTTGGTTTTAGCTACATATCCCATATTTATCCTACCTTGTCCTTAGCCCCA
>NC_032012.1:14422486-14446103 GCF_001865875.1 Lupinus angustifolius
GTCTTATGATGTTGATGTTAGAGGCTTGTCAAGCTTATGGTTGTGTTTGTTTTCATGAAGTGCTTTGAGTGTAAACACTTGCAACTTAAGACACATGAGTGTAAACACTTTAGAGAGCATATCTTCTGAGGTTCTATCATTGTTGTGACTCGTCTCTTGGTTTGATTAGTTTATTTGCACACTTGAATTCATTGGATGATATTCATGGATATCTTGATTTGATTTTTTTTAACTCTTATGTGTTTGATTTTGCCCATTTCGTTGTATTTCCTAGATTTCATTATGAAGTATGTGATATTCTTAGGTTTCTAGTTTTTGTGATCTTCTTGCATGACTCACTTTGGTGCGTATCGGTTAGCATAGCCTTACTTCATGATTTTGCCTAGGAGTGCAAATGGTTAAGTGTGGGGGTATTTGATGAGCAATATATTACACACTATTCATAACCTTAATTAATCATGATTGACGATTCTTGGTGCCTAATTGACTTTGTTTCACATGGTTTAGCGTTTTAGACTTTTTTGGACTAATATTCCTAAAATGAGTTAATTTGGGATTATTTGGTCTGATTAAATCTATTATCATTTTCAGCTCATATTTGGCACTAAGGACATTTTCTATATTACATAAGTGGAGGATATGTGTTGAAGTGAAAATTGTATTTTTATTTTAGGAGTTTTCTATAGTAATTTAGCTTTGGGCCCATTGTTTAGGCCTAATTCGGTTTTATGTGTGTTGGAGGGGTTAAATTTGGATTCCCCACTCCAAACACACACACACTTCATTTTCCCTCATTTTGAAATATTTGAGAATTCCGTTTTCCCTCTTTGGCTCTACTAGGGTTTCGTTTTGTGCCTCCATTTCGATTTTCATTCACCTTCTTCATTTTTGGTTTGTTTCTTCCACTCAATGGAAGGCTAAACTTGTAGACTAAATTCCTTTGGTAATGTATCACAACTCTTGAAGTTTTGTTATTAACGCATTTTCAGTTTCTTTATTGTTGATTTATTCTATGTTAGAAACTGGTTTCTGAGTTTATCTTCACTTAATTGATTTACTCTATAGTGCACGAATGCTTAGTTCATGTGAATTTGTTAATCGTTTCATGCTTATATTGATTTCGCTTAGTTAGAGACTTAGGTTTTGGAACTTTGAATTGATTATCGCTTAGTTAATTGATTCTCAACAAATTCGGAAGTTAATGGTTGGAATATGAAAATAATCTTTTGAAACCGAGGATTGAGTTGTGAACAAACGAACCAAAGGGATTTAGTCGTTTTATTACATTGCTTAACTACTATTTCTGAATTTGATTTATGATCATATTATCCAACAACAAAAATCCTCTTGTGTGTGTGAGTATAAGGTGTTTGAAGCATTGCTTGAAAGATAATCCTTGGGAAATGACCTAGGAGTCACTTCCTAGTACTGCAGTTTTTAATTGTTATATTATTTGTATCAGATACGACCTCGATCACCCACAAAGTTAGGAGTGAGCCAAATATGGCCTCACCTATGATAGAAGTAGATATGAGAACCTCCAATTTTGCATTCTTCTAAAGACTCGCCTACAATCCATGGGAGATAATGTTATAGTTATGATAAATATTCTAAAAGAAGTATTGAGGTTTAGTGCAGAGGATTTCCTTAGAATGGGTGAGGTGAATGAAGTTTTGGAGCATGATTGATTGAATACCTTTGTCCTTTGAGTATATAAAAGATACTTTATTTCTTTTAACTATTCAAATTTTTCATTTAATATGGTGTTATTATACATCTGGTAATTGGTCGGATATCTACATTTTAGTTATTTGTATGCTAATTTTGTGAATGATCAAAAGCTAGTAATGTTGTCTGACAGAGGGAACGCTTTTTAATGAATAATAAAAGAAATTATGCAAAAAGGAAACAACATATTACTTATATTTTTCAACAAAATCCTCAAAATGAATTAATAGTTGCACCTTATACTCTCTGGTGACTTTTTGTACCTTATTTATTTCACCTTCTAATTGTACTTCAAATCTATTATAGGACTCTTTGGTTTTTTATCATCATAAATCGCATTGAACAACATATGCCCTATTTTGATTCATTAGTTCATGGTGATGCGAAAATTTATCCGACATGAAGGAAATGTTCATAAGGTAAGGAAATGTAATTGGATTATAACTTGTTCTAAAGGAAATGTATTATCAATTTGGATTGTAACTATTAACTTTCTCTGTTTCAGGAGCCTACAAATTCATAGATCCCAAATTGGCTCTAAGGCCACTTCCAACAACATTAAATAGGATTGTGAAAAGATAAATGTCAAGCAACTGTAATAAATATACAAATTTCATGTAAAGTTACTTGCTTGATTTCAAATGTTAATGTTATTTTGTATTTCATTGCAGTGCCCAAGCCAAAACAACACATATGCTTACATCTATTATGTGATGTACTTCATGAAGGAGATCATCCAACAATAGCAAAAGAACAAGGCACAAGTTGAGACTCTATGTGACTTCAATAATGTAATGCGAACATATTACACAACTTACTGAAGAATATGCTAATTCTATCTGTTAAAACATGGATTTCCATACTTGAAAAGAAAGAACTGAAGATAGGAACAAGAAGAGTAAAGATTCAAGCTTCATAGAAAAATAGAATTGGCACTAGAGTATTGAAGAATACCTCATAATATTTTTATTATTGAATTGTGATTACAAAGGTGTAAGACTCACATTTTATAGTAAAATCACAAACAAAACTCAGCTTAACTAACTGAAGTAACTAACTACATAATCGGTTAACCAAATTGTTAATCGATTATACAAAACAGAAAACACATTTATTTTAACACGCCCCCACAAGCTGGAATGTATCAAACATTCCAAGCTTGAAATGATTTTATTGAATCATGATGATTATACTCTAAAACCTCTTCTTGCTGGTGAGCGAATCTTCGTCTCCCAGTCTTGAAATATGAACGTGAAGCAATACTGACGCTTAACCACTATTTGGTAGAAGCAATTTCATCTGATGCTTGACCATCTATTTCACAAAAGCAAACCAATCACAACGGATGAAAGAGAGAAATGAGATGGACCTTAATCCTTATATGTTGCTTCAATGAGGAAAACAATTACACAGTATAATGTTGTGTGTTTAATGAGAGAGAGGGGTAAAGAAACTAGAGTAATAAAGAAATGAGAAATAATTGGGGGGTAATATATGAAAGAATAAGAAGAAAGGAAAAAATGAAGTGAACCAAGAATCTCAAGAACTTTCAAAGATCTCAAATTAGAGGGAATTGATGTGTGTAGTAATTCTGTTTTCAGAGTTTGAGGTTTGGTATGAAATTTGACATGGAAATTTGATACCAAAATCTTAAGCAGCAATGTCTTGTATGAAACAGCCATGCAAGAAAGAAAATGAAACTTGAATTGCAAATATGAAAGTCATTTGTTGAACTCTTGAAAAATGATCTTGAAGAAAGATACATGATGGGTAAAGAAAACATTCTCTGAACTTAGGATGAAGAACTTCCTAATGAGAATCAAAAACTAAAGCAACGAACATGAAGGTGTGAAATTTCCCTATCAATATAGCATTGAATGTTTCAGAATTCCTCAACATGGCAAGAGATAGTGATGGCTTCTTTCTTATCTAACTCATATTCTTCTCCAGTCACCTTCCAAAGCTTAATTGTCATACACCCTTTTGGAACCTACTTCTTCCCTTCATTGTGATGGAAAAGAAGATGCCACGAGTTGAGAAGTAAGAGCAAATCTTTAGTATTGAAGATGTTGCAAGAATGGTTCTTCATGACATAGAATCTTGAAATGCAATGCTTGAAAATGAGAATGATAATGATCATTCCTTGTTAAATCTTAGAATGATGGATAAACAACGAAAGCTAATAAAGGAATAATTATGCTCTGATACCATGTTAAAACATGGATTTCCATACTTGAAAAGAAAGAACTGAAGATAGGAACAAGAAGAGTAAAGATTCAAGCTTCATAGAAAAATAGAATTGGCACTAGAGTATTGAAGAATACCTCATAATATTTTTATTATTGAATTGTGATTACAAAGGTGTAAGACTCACATTTTATAGTAAAATCACAAACAAAACTCAGCTTAACTAACTGAAGTAACTAACTACATAATCGGTTAACCAAATTGTTAATCGATTATACAAAACAGAAAAGATATCTATTTTAACACTATTCTAAATACTTTTGTAGATTAGATTAGAAAGGTAATTAGTACATATAGACATAAAAGTATACTATAAAATAGTTGTACAATTGGATTGTATATATTATAAAAATAGACAATATAATTATTATTGCAACAATAAATGATTGTTTATATTTGTCATTGTGTTATTTTTCTATGTGTTTTATGTTGTGTTGATATACATGTGATAATATGTTATCATGCAGGAACTATTTGAAATAAGAGCATTGTTTGATATACTTTTATATCAAATAGTATTGTCATGAGAATCAATAGCGTTTGCTACATTATCGAATTTTGACATTTCATACTTTCACAACACTTGCTTAAGGAAGTGTTGTTGAAAGCAACATATTCAATAACACTCATTTGAGGAAGCATTGTTGAAAGCAACATATTCAACAATACTCATTTGAGGAAGCATTGTTGAAAGTGACACATTCAACATTGATTTCTAGAGCAAATGTTGTTGAACGTGCCACTTTCAATGCACTTCCTCAAGCCAGCGCTATTAAATATGACACTTTCAACAATGCTTTTATAAGTGCGGTTCAGTCTATTCATACATTATATTGTGTTTACATAATTTAAGTAAGGTTGTTTTGCAATTCTGGCATAGTAAAAATTATGTCACCTAATAAAAATCACACATTATTATTAACAGTGTTTATCTTCCACATAGTAGAAAAATGGAGATTCAACTTAATATTTTCTTATCCACTTCTAACATTATCTCACCTGAAATACGCAAAATTGAATAGTAATTTTTGGAGGTGGATGAAATATAAATTCATAATTTCACTAATCCACATAATTAAATTAGGTAAATATAATGATCCAAAATATAAAATTTATCAACGCCTACTTATATGAGATTGAGTCTTCTTCTTTCCCACTCCTTCATAATGTCATGGTCAGAACATAACAAGAAGCACTAATGTTTGGCTCGTCGTCATAACTTCAAGACTAAATACAATAGTAGTAGTTTTGCTTGTCACTAGAATTGGGTAGAAGATTAATTTTATAAAAATAATTGGATCCAATCCACTCATTAATCAAGTACTATAACCCGCATTGATGTCGTATGAGAAGAAGAGAAACAATGAATACATGAAGTACTACAAAATTTGTGATAGAAGATGTGGCTCATAAAACTACACATGTGGCATATACAACATGCCACACTAGAGAAGAAATCGAATGACAAGTCCATTTGCCACATTTGGCGCTACCTCAGTTCTTGTTGAAGTCAAAAATAGAGAAAATGTTGGATGCAACTCTAATTACGTAGTTCTAGATTGAAGTTAGTGGCCAAAAGGAAGAAGACTAAGACATATTGGTCTTAGTTGGAAAAGTGCAATTAGTTTTTTTGATAGATGATAAATGAAATTACATATTAATTTTCATTAGGTGTCAAACCTTATTTGACTTGTTTAGAGGGACAAAGAAAAATTTGGTACATGGTATCTTCACTCATCAAAGAAACTGCTGTCACTAAACTCAAAACAGTAACAACACAACAATCCATGTTAACTTCTATCGACATTTGGAGGAAATCACATTTAAAATGTAAAGTGAATGAAAAAAGGGATACATAGATTTCAGATTTAAAGAGAGACAATATAATAATAATATTGGTATATAAAAAAATAATGATATATTTTTTTATCTGCAATAAAATTCATTAAGAATGATAAACAAATATTAGGAGAACAAATTATACTCTTATCCACATATTTATTTAGACATTACACCCAAAGAGACAATAAAATGGGTTCGTCACACACTCCTCAAAAGAGTATTTGAAACTAGGAAAACAAACATTGAGATGATTCCAAGAATGAAGAAAGATTAAATCCATTACCTCATTGAGATGAAACCAAGAGTCTTCGAAGACAACTTTGTTCCTAACAAACCATATAGTCCAAATAGTAATAAACTAGAGAGTCATCCATAAATGTTGGTACTTTTTCTCCACCCATAACATATTAGTATGCAAAAAGAAGTTGCTCTAAAAATTGTTAGAGATAATTGAGTTAAGACCAAACCTGGAGTAAAGACTTTGCCATACACAATAAGATTTAGAGCATCAACAAATAAATGATTTTTTGATTTAGCCACAACTCCACAAAGCACACAATGTGATTGGTATTGATCTTCTAATATTTCTCGTCAGGCTAAATATACTTTTATTTGGACACCATCCAATAAAATCTGTCAATGAAGTCTCTAAACTTTTAAATTTTTGTCATAGTTATAATTATGTCGTCTTTACCACAATTATGATCGCATATCATTGCAGAGACTCTCAAAACCACAACACATCTAATGTTCTTTTTCTCAGGAAAAGAACAATGATCATTTATAGTTGGTGTTTTAAAATCAACTCCACAATTATAATTGTGTCAACCATATTATGGTTTCTAGATTCTCTGCAAGGACATCGCGACTATATCAATTGTATTTTCCCATGAATTCACACAATTTCTATAAATATAATTTAACCACAACCATAATTACAAACATAATTTATTGTTTGTGTCTTCAGCAACTTGCTTGAGTGGCAGTTAAGAGTATAAAAACTTCATATGGTTCACAAAAAAATATAAAGTAAGGGGTTGTCGTATCCATAAGAACGTGCTAAACTTATTCTTTCAATAATCAAATCATTATTCTAGGCTAGTTTTTCAAATGATTTTTAAGGTTGTTGGTTTTGAAGTTTAAATGATAAAAGTGTTAGAATTGTAATGTGAGATTGACTCACTATTCATTTCAGTAATATGGATCAACAATCGCACAATATTGGATCACAAAATCACTAAAAACTAATATTTTAGTCTATTTAGCAACTCATAAAATAAAGCCATAACCTTAAACATAAGATAAATAATTATGACTTACACATGCCTCTATTTCTAGCAATCTATGCATGCGAATTGACTTTAGTGTACACCTCAATAGTGTTAGCTGCCAATGTTTTGGTCTATACTAACAGTTTACCAAAATAGTTCTATGTCTAGCAAATAAAATGATAAAATTAAGCTATATGAACCGTCAAACATGCCTCTATGCCTAGTAACATATGTCATCTAGTTTGAGATCGTTTTCAATGTTAAAATGAATCTATATCTAGAAAACATATGAACATAGGCACGTATTGTGACAATTAAGCATGAAACTATGTATAGTATTATGCAAAAAGGATGAATCACATGCATTGGACTATAAAACCGAAATTTCTTCATTGAGCTCTCTTCCTAAATCAAACTAAACATTTAGTCAAATGCATAGAAAGTATTATGCACAATAAAAGTAATTCATAAAAATCAAATCATTTCATTCATAATCGAATTTCAAATACATAGATGAATAAATAACCAATCTCAACTAGAAAGTAACCTAACTAATCATTTTCATACGAAGCTCAATACAAGAGAAATTCAGAACTTATAGTTCATAGAGAAGTTTTGGCTTCTCCATGAACATACAAGGACTTCACTATTTCTACTTCCCAAACTTTACATCATATTTCCAACTTCATAAAACTTAACACTAAGAAGATTGAAACCATCCTAAGAAGTTAATCAAACCCGGTTCCTAACTTCCTATGTACTGAGTTTAGGACTTAATATTTGCAGTCTTCCTTTTTGGCGTCTCGGATCTCCTTTTGTATTTCTGGATTTTAGTTCTTGTGTTGAGCACAATGGTTGTGCGCTCAACACACCTCTTTCAGAATTCAACCCTTCGCCTGACTTCTTTCGCGCTTGGTGCGTCTCTTACGCTCAGTGTATCCTGCGTTGCGCTCAGCTACTATGCTAAGCGCATGCTAGCATATCTGTGGTTTTTGCATGTTTTGTGTCATTTGGCCCATTATTGGCCCATTTTGCCTTTTTCAGTCCCGAAGCATCATGGAAACTTGAATAGTAGGATTATTATTTATCATCAAAATTTAAATTATGATCACATAAAGTAAGTATTTAAGAGTCAAAAAGTGTTAAATCATCCTTATGAATTAAGGTAATTTTGGCACCTAACACAACTCCAACTTCTTGTCTCATGTAGGCATGGTAAGAGATATATTAGACATTAGCTCAAAAATCGTCATTCATTATCACCACAAGATGACAATCATGTGTTGGAGGAAAATCCTTTGTTGCCGTAATATCCCTTATGCACACTCTATTGTGTGAATCTGGGTCGTTTGTTACATCTAACAACTCAAATTTTTTTCCATGTTTAAGAAAGAAAAATTTAACTTAAAAAACCTAATATCTATTGGATACCTCTAATGGTTGAAAATTAAAACTGCAAAACCATCCTCACATTGTAAAATGATACAAAATCCTCAATGCTTCTCCTTCCATATCCAGCACTGCCTCTCGTGCCACTCAGTCACATGCATCTTTCACCGGTCATCACCACTATCACCACTGCCTAGTCACAGTTTTAGATCCTCCAATATAAGTGGTAACATTGAGATAAAAAATAACCATACTCACCCACTTTTATGATTAGAAGCGTTGTTATGTATTTCTTAAGTCATATATTCTCCACATACTGAAAATTTATTACATCCTCAAGGGTTAATAGTTTGAGTACAACAACGATCACAATAATAACATTGCCTTAGTTTTATTAGGTAATGTTTGATTCCAACACTTAAATGATAACTTAAGTTTAGCATAGATGATATAGGTTAAAATGTCATCCTCGAACTATGTTTTTAACAAACAGTAATTAATATATCAGCCTTGTCAAAATGACATGACTCTAATTGGATAAATGTTGTTTTTTTCCTCATAACTTTTCTCTTCTAAAGCAAACTCTACCAATCAACAATTTTATACCAAAAAAACTATATAGTATTGATTTGCTCATTACATATAGGATACATAGGAGCAAACGAAATTATTTTAAGATATAAAAATAATAAAACCCTTTTTATCCTTTTAAATAATTAAATTAAGTGATAAAAAAGTTTAGTGTACGGATACTTTCAATTAATAAAGGTATAGTTTCGTTATGGGCAGATAAATGGCTAATATATTGTTCCACACCCCATAATTGACTCTTGAGCTTCAGGATTTAGTTGACCAATATTTTTCAAGATTGGAACAAAATATATTTTTCAACATTTTTTCCACAATATCATAGTAGTGACTCCATTTTATAAGAGAATGAACATCTTCTATCTCTCATCCAAATCGATCTGTCGAGAAATTTGATCATGACAAAAGTTTCTTCATTATTATAGTAGTGTTTATAAAGTTCAAAGTGGTCAATATCTACAATATATATTTACATATACGTATATATAATTACCATCTCCCTTCCTATTTAAATGTCGTAGCAAACAAATTAAGAAATACAATTAATATATTTATTTGTATTAAATTTCCTCTTTCTATAATGATCATATTAAATTCATTTCCTCACACATTATCTCTATTATCAATCAGAATGGAGTTGTAAAATATATATCACTCTAATAATTAGTTTTGTAAAAGACGAATAAGGGAATAAAATTATTTTGATTTGATTTTATACATAGTTATGAAAAAACATATCGGTTCAACTGAAAAACCGGTGAACTAGTTCCCATACCAATACCGTATAATAATTATATCGGTCATGCAACTATACCAGTCAAAACTGATTAAAACTGGTCTTACAAGTCAATTCATTTAAATTGTATCGATCATATCAACCAACTTTTATTTTAAATTATAAAAATTTAAATAAAATACAATGATTATATTTGTTTTACTTTAAAAACATGGTATATCAAATAGCTCATTTGCTTTAACAAATGATTTAAATTAAATTTTTTTATTTAGTTTTTAACATTAGTATTAGTATAATATATACATATATAATTTCTTTGGTATGCGATTTAATTAGTAATCACTATACTTAATAGTATCTTTACCATTTTGATAACTAGTACAGTATTAAAAACAATAATTTTAAATATAATATTTAAGAATTCATTTTTTATTTAATTTGATTTTAAATGCACATAAATTTGGGAATTCAAAATCAGTTCCTCCCAGCATTACCATGTCTTTGACTTCTAAATTGATTAAGGAGAGCCTGGGCCTAGACATAGAACAAAATCCACCACTGCCTTTTCCAAATAATTGAACTAAAATAAAAGGATTCAACAATAAAGGATAAAAGGTAAACTAAAACATGAAACTATAAAGAAAGAACCATACTTTTTCTTTGGCCCTTTGGGTGCCTAACAAAAGTCCAAACCTGGTTTTCAAGAGCAGGCAGATCAGCTCTTGTCTCAATAGCAGGAGAGAAGATATTATCCTACAACCAAGCCTATGGATGGGCGCCGCCACATAGCTTGGATGCAAGATCTTCTCTCTGCAAAACAAGGCGGGAACTAATGAACATATCTTCTGTCTCATAATATGTATTATTTCATATACTATGAGTTATGATTGGTTAAAAAAATGTATTTAAGTTAAAAATATAATTCTTAATTATTTTTCTGATTAATCACTGTTCATAATACATATTGTGAGACATTAGATGTACTCTCTAGAATTCAGGTTGAACACCAAATAACATTGTTTAAATACAAAACAATATTAGGTTTTTTTAAATACAAAATGACATATTTTTGTATTAAAATTTTGGCAAAATAGTTTTTGGAACGAGGATGTCAATGATATGTAAAATGTTCCAAAGGTGATTCATAACATGTGGTCATGTAAGCACTTAACTTGTCATGTAATCAACTCTATTAATGTTAGAAGACCACTAATAATAGAGCGACTAACGTGACTCTATGATTTAAAAGTTGAGGACTAAAATGATAATTTAAATTTAACAGAGATTAAGTTGGTGCTCCTTAAAAATTTTAAGGACTGAATTGTTACTCTAAATATTTTTATATACACTATTTGTTAAAAAACTGTCATTTTGAGGTAGACCATGTTTTAGAAGTATAAACAAAGGTTATAGTTGTCTGTTTGATTGTCCACGAGTACATTTTCGTAAAAAATAATCCTTTTGTAAAAAAATTATTTTAAATGAAAAATATTTGTTATAATTGGTATAATTTAAATGAAATTCGAATGGTATTACCAGTTTTTGACCGGTATAATTATATGATCGATATTGTTGTATCATACCAACTTTAGATCTCAATTCACCGATTTTCTAGTACGATTGGGCAATATAATCCAATTTTAACATATATGATTTCAATCTAAGTTATATATTATAAATAATAATAATTATATTATTATATTTATATAATAATATATAATTCAACTTATATGAAGTTTAATTAATTAACCATTATATCATTATACTATGATTGATATAATAACTGGTAGAATATTAAAAATAGTAAACTTTTTAAGGGGAAGGTAAGAAAGAAGTAATATGATTAATGCAATTTAATATTAGAATCGTATACTCGAACCACGGGAAGGTAGCAAATGGATGAGAGCACATCTTTTATCCTAATATATCTATCATTCTATATATCTATTTATTTTAGTTTTTCAGAAAATATAAAGTTATTATATATTAAATTCATATTTTACTAAAAATAAGAAGTATAATAGATATGACTCCCAAATGGACAACCATATTCAACTGATTAACAATGTAATTTTATAATATGATATTAAATTCTAATACTCCAATGAAAATGAAAAGGAAGTGATAATAGAAAGATAACAGTACCATTTTAAACCCCCTCCTAATTGACATAAAACTACAATTAAAACCCTAGCTTCAAGTTTAAGTCTACAATTCCCTTTCTCTTCTGAAGTACTAGTGAAGAATGATTCTCAATTAGACCCATGATTTTCTGAGTAGAGTCTAACATGGAAATGAGGTCTAAAGTTTTATTATCCAGAGAAGAACAATCATCATGGTCGTCATTATCATCACCAATCAGCATGGCTTCATGCTGCATATCGGGATGGTTAGACTTGAGGTAACCACTTCCACGTTCAAGCATTGGCAATGATGGTTCCAAAGTAGGTTGAGGGTGAGATAGTTGATTGATCATTGATTTGTTCATGTTGCTTCTAACCTGAGAGATGCAGCTTCCATTTTCGCTTCGATGTTTGATCTGAGCAATGAGGTTGGGGAATGTTCTGCAGCAATCAAAGCATTTGAAAGTGTAGGCTGGGAGAGGAGATGAAGTATTGGTGTTGATTTTGATGCTTCCAATAGATTCACAACTACCTGTGCTCTCCGTGTCAAGGAGTGAAAGTTTTGTGGCCATAGAAATGGTTCAAATGAGCAAAGGTTGGAGTTAGAAAGGTTTATGGGATACAGATACAATGCAAATGAAGCTCCAACAATGTGTATATATAGATGTATAGCTTTAAAGAGAACAAGCTATACAAAAAGTAGCACACAAGAGTGTATGTGGTGAGAAATCCATGTGAATCAAGGTGAATTTATATTTAGGGTTTGGATGTCAATTTTTAAATAAAAATAGATTTTGAAATGTAAATGAAGAGTTTTTTCAGTGTGAGAACTTAATTTTTTTTCATATCTTACTGTTTAACTAGTAACCATAACAAGACAAATTACTTCATTTGGATAAATGTGTACAATTTTTCATTGCATCTCTATAGCTAGTAAAAGCTAAAAATAATGATATTTTATTATTTATCACATACCATTTTATTGAGGAAGTTTAGGATGATAAAAGAAGGTTAAACTAAAATATGAGTAGGGCGATTCAAACAATTTATTATGTAGGCAAAAATTATTGCAAATGATAAAATAATAACGACTCAAATAATAACTAGCAAGATAAACATAAATTATAAATAAATTTAGATAAGAAAAACAAACTACATCCTAAAGAATATAATGCTCTATAAATCTAAATATCATTTATCACGTCCCTCAAGCTAAAACTTATTAAGCTTTAAGCTTATTACAAATAATTTCTTTAAAAATGAAAATAACCAAATAAGCAAACGACATGGCAAAAAAAAATCCATGAAAGCTATTTGAACTATAATTAATCACTATGATAGAAGGTAAAAAGATGTCACTTCTAATATAACTTGTCACTAGGACAAAATGCACCACTATAATGATCGTCTGTGGAAAAAGAAATCACTGGTATAATCATCATCTAAATGAATGTTGATAGGAAAAGAAGTCTTTACTTATAATTCACCATTGGCATAAAATGGACCACCAGAATGATAATCATTGGAACAGAAACCATAGATACAATCACCATTGGAATGATTGTTGATAGGGAAAGAAGTCATTATTAACATAACTCGTTGGAGAAAAGACACCACCAGAATGAACGTCACTAGAATATAACACTGGTATAATCACCATCGATAGAAAAAATTCACTACCAATGTAATTCGCCAATATGAGAAAAGGCACTAATGGAATGACCGTCGATATGAAGATTATCATATAAAAATAAATGAAGTAAGTGAATTGTTTATTTGAATGAATACAAATGAGAAGATGACACAAGAAAGAGGGATGACTAATCAGATTGAGTTTTGAAATTTCCGCACCTTAATTGTTGAATACTCAACGAACAAATCACGAAGAATGAAATCACTCTGAAATCGTGTATAGGAAAAAATTGTTATAAATGATAAAATGATAACAATATAAATAAAATATTATCTATCACACCCACAAGCTAAAGCTTAGTAAGCTTTAAGTTTATTTCAAATAATTTCCTTAAAAATGAAAATAACTGAATAATTGTACGGGCTTCATAAAAATCCTCGAAAGGTGTTGTACATCGCAAAATCTATGGATATAATTAGCATTCATATAATTGTTGATGTGAAAAGAAAACACTACTAATATAATTTATCAATAGGACAAAATGCACGTCCAGAATGATCATATGGAAAAATAAATGACTAGTATAATCACCATCAGAATGATTATCCATGGCAAAAGAAGTCACTGCTAATATAATTCATCATTGAGATAAAATGCACCACCAGAATGACTTTAGTGGAAAGAGAAACCATTGATATAATCATCATAAGAATGATCGTCAATGATACAAAAAGTCGTTAATAATATAACTCGTCAATGGAACAAAAGGGACCACCATAATGAACGTCGGTGGAGTAGAACATAGTTGTAGAATTAACATCGCAATGGTCATTAATCGGAAAAAAAAGTCACTATTAGCATAATTTGCTAATGTGAAAAAAAGGCAGTATCAGAATGATCGTCTATGTGAAGATTACCATATAAAAATAAAAGAAAAAGTGAATTTTTGTGTTGGAGTATGTTGGTGTTTGTTCATTTGGATAATTGTTGTATGTAATATGGAGTTGTGTGGTTGAAAAGAAATGAACAAATACAAACAAGAAGGTGACATGACAAAGGGAGATGACTAATCGTAGTTCCAAAATTTCAGCACCTTGGTAGCGGAATATTTACATATCAGGTAATGGAGGGCGAAATCGCTCTAATATAATTATAGTGGCAAAATTCGTACAATTGATTAGATAATAACGAGTCAAATAATTACTAATAAGATAAACAAAAACTTTAGGTAAACTCAAATAAAATAAAACTAACTAAATACTATATAAAATTAGGGATGACAGTATGGACAAGCCCGACCTGCCAAAATATGGGTTGGCTTGGTCCGACCCTTATTGCTAAAATGACTCAAAATGTCAGCCCAATCTATATTTGGCAGGGCTGGTAAGCCGACGGGTTGACCTGTTTTTTCTTTCAAAACACACATTTTTAACCAACTCAATCATAATTTCAAAAATAAATAATCGCCTCATAAATGTCTTTTAAAACAAAAAAAATCACAAATCAAAGTCCACAATCTAACAATAACATATCGTCTTAGTTTGAAACTTGTAAGTTCTAAACAACAAGACAACATAGTCTTAAACATTTAGACTCTTAGTTCATAATAAAATCTCTAACTCCTAAGTTCAATTCTTCTTCTTCTTCTTCATTATCTACATTATATACATGATTAAATTAATATATGCTTATAAAAATAATTGACTAACATATGATAACTACATTGAAAAACAATAAATTACCTTCATAAACAAAAGCCTAAAACATGTTCGGTCACCTTTTTCTTGATGCTGGCCCACCGGGCCCAACCCTCTATGGCCCGTCCAAAAAATGTGCTTCCAAACCGGGTTGAATATGAGGTTTTGGGTTAAAATCTCCAACCCGGCCTGCTAAAAATGCTAATCCAATTGGGCTGACCCGTTGGGTGAAGCCCATATTGCCATTCCTAAATAAAATAATATTTTATCAATTCAAATATAATATAATATTTATAATTATTTTGTTAGCATCAAATAAAATAGATAATAATAAAAGTTAAATGAGTATATAGTGAGCATAAGAAAATGATATATGAGGTTAGATAATCATTTCCCCTAAATAAAGGAGACACATAAACACCACTTGGCATATTTGTAAGATATGCTTTAATGTATATTGTTGTGATTTTTTTAATACATAAAAATACATAAATTGTACAAGTTAGAGTGAGGTACTATCAAACAAGTATGAGGTTAATTCCATGTAGATTTAATGGAGATTTATTTTATCTTTTCACAAGATTAACAGGTGAAGATTTTAAGGAAAGATAAATAACAAAATAAATTAAAACAAGCAAGTGAATTCATATTGAATGGGATTAAAGATGACTAAGGATAAAAAATCTCCAAGATTAAAATTAATATTAAAGTTAATCAAGTAAGTGAATTCAAATTGAATGTGATCAGTCCTATAGAACCAAAAGCTTCCAATGAGCATTGTTGCATTGCTTTATCATCATAGCAATCAACTACTTCACCAAATGGGTTGAGACATGTCCATACATTTCTCAATTTTATCAAGAAGGAATTGGTGTATCAAATAAAATGATGAGATAAATGTCTTGTGAAGTCAAAATCAAGATCACACTCATCACCATATAATCTAAAGATGAATGGGGGCAGTAAAGACGGTAAATAAAAATCTACAAAATAATATTTAGAAGATGGTGATAACTTACAAGGATTGACACAAGATGATATATTTTGATCTTCACGTGTACTGCATTTTCGTCCTCACATCGACCGAGACAACACCGTATACAGTGGTATATGATATTGAAGTGGTCTTTCCTGTTGAAATGGAAATTCCCCCACTTAGAATTATGGTAGAGTTAGGATTAAAAAAGGCAGAGTATGTCCTGAATCTAATTAGAGGGAAAAAGATTAGCTGACATATGCTATGGACATACCAAAGAATAATCATGATGACTTATACTAAGAAGGTTCGTTCGCACCACTTTTAGGAAGGAGACTTGGTGCTTAAAAATATATTACAAATCCAGGAGGATCATTGGGGAAATGGACTCTAAACTACAAAAGTCCATTCGTGGTGAAATATGCATCCTTAGGAGTAGCATTGATAATGGCCACCATGAATGGAAACAATATATCATTCTATAAATCCAGATGTCGTAAAGAAGTAGTATGCTTGAAAAACCTTTGCAAACAAAAAATAAACAAAAATGTAGAAATAAAAGTACTCCTGTATTGATCACATATAAAAAAAACACATGTACGGATTCTCATACAGATCTTTCTAATGACACAATTTTTTTTGTTATTCCCCTAACATTATTGAAGACACCCCTAGGTATACATTTTCGAGATAGGACATGATGAAAGGATATATTTTTTTAAAATCACCACTAAGAGACATAATAAGCCCACTAAGAATACCAATGTGAATCTTAGACAAAAGTTAGGACAACAAAAATGAATCCAAAATAAATAAGAATTCTATGATACAACCCAAGGTGTTCCATTAAAATGTTGGATCTAGGAAAAGGAGAAATAAGATATGGATGGTGGGAAACATATTTGTTAGCCTTATATTTTTTTATTTCAAAACCAAATTAGTCATACCCCAATAGAAGCTCAAAATGTAATTGTAGAAGACTGATCTACCTAGGATTCATACCAGGGTGAAAATAATAATAATTCTACTCTAGGGAAACTTAAACATTTATTTTCAAAAAAAAGTAAATTGGATATCATGATCAATGCATAAATGCTCTCATAAAAAATAACATTATATAAAATTCATTAGTTCTAAACCTCAAAAGAGTGGCCTAAGCAAAATTTGGTGATAAAAAAGGAAAATATTTCTCAAAAGCGTAGTATTATGGTGAAAAGTTGACACTCGGACTGTTTTTGAATGATACATAAAATGGAGTACATGCTTGCTCACCTTGGTCAGGATACTAGGGAAGTTAATGATCAAGGGTTCCTCTACAAGATCTAGAAACTCGGGTAGAGTGAGTAAGAATAGAATTCCTTCACGAACCAATAAATTGAGGTAACTTTTGGATGATCTATGACTTTATGATGGCAAACTAGCACATGTTATTATCAGTAGAATCTTTATACTGACTTTTCCCTAAAAGTCATTAAACACTTTGTATTTTCTACTTTCTCATATATGAAATAAAACTTCATGTTGTATAATTTTTTTCATTAAACTTGTGCTAACTCGTAGAATCTAAATAAGTTGACTTATGTGATATATGCAAAAGAAAAAGCACTTCATCACCAGAAAGATAAAACTGAATAGCCTTCTCTAACAAAAGGGAAGGATGACAAAAAATTAAAACATACAACAATGAGCATTATGAAGCAAGCCAAATGGTCCCAACCAATCAAGTGCTAAGGATGTGACGGAGCAACAACAATGTATACTAATAACAAATAAATCCAATTTTCCAAAATAAATTATAGAAATACGTAACATGTGACATGCATGACTAACAGACATTTGCGTTCCTACAAAAGAAAAACATGGCATCCAACATTTAGACAATTGCACCCTCGACTTATTTTCCACTAAGTTACCTCAATACATCGACATGCGTTCTTGATTTATTTCTCTATCCTCAATTTCTAACAATACACATACTTTCATTCTAAGTTTATTTTTCTTTCCACAAGTTCTGGTAGTACATTGATCTCCGTCATTGGTTTATTTTTTGGTTCCCATGTTATAGTGGTATTCTGACATGTGTGCTTGATTTTATTTTTTTGGTCCCCAACTACCGACATTACACCAATCTTTGTTCTCGGTTTTTATTCCCAAGTTCCGCCAGCACATCAATTTGTGTTCTTAGTTTTATTTTTCATGTCCCCAAGTTCTATTAGTACACTGACATGTGTTCTAAGTTTATTTTTCATGTCCCCAAGTTCCTATAGTACCCCAACCTGCATTCTTGGTTTTATTTATTCTGTCCTCAAGTTATGGCATTACACCGACCTGCATTATTAGTTTTATTTTTCTATTTCCAAGATCCAATATTATATCGTCTTGCGCTTTTGGTTTTATTTTTATGTCCCCAGTTCTGATAGTACATCAACTTGCGTTTTTGGTTTCCCACCACCTTCTAGATCACCTCATAGGAGCACAAATTCAATTAAGAAATAACAATATCAAAGACCTAACTCATAAAGAGACAATAAGCACTTGTAGGTAGCAAACCGCTCCCAGGTAGGTTACCCATACCATAATAAAATTGAAGTTCATTTCTTTCATAATTACATATCATGATAGCTCACAAACCTCAGTTTGTGCACTATCCAATATGGTACAAGTAAAGAAAGGCAATAGTGAATACTCCATTATGTTTGCCTAAAAAATACCCAAAATATGTTTTTAAATTTTTCTTGATATGAAACATTATATGAAATTGTCATTCAAATTTCTTACTCTTTTAAATAAAAATTAAAAAAATTAATAAATAGGTTTTAAATGTGTATTTATTGGCTCGTTAATGGAGGATTCAATTTCAAATCCCCCAATTTTGTTTTCCTCGAAAAAAATGTTTAAAATGTTTCATAGGTATTATCGTCTCAATAATGAACTTTGATCATCCCATTTTCATTTTTTAATTTGAAAATAAATTTCAAGCATTATAAGTGACTTAAGATTACTTATTAGCCTAATTATGGAGAGATTCCATTTTAAAAGCGGACATGCCCAATTTCCCTTTGAATTGTTTTTCCCAATAAAATGAAAATAGTGTTAAGAATGATTAATGTGATATTACTTGCTTAATAATGTCCAAGAATCATCTCATTTTCATGTTTTAATTTTTTTATTAAAATTTAAAATGGTTTTAAGTAATTTAATGATCACATTAGCATTTTAATGGAGATATTTGATTTTAACAGAACTTGTCTAATTTCCCCTTGCTATTTTCATTTTTTAATTAAGTAATAATAAAAAGACTGCGTAGTCATTTTTATGTGACTTTATAAGAATAAAATAATTATACTTTCCTACCTGTAGGTAGTACAATAATTTTTATAATTTTATAAAGCACTTAAAGTTTTTCATTTCAAAGTGGACTTTCAAGTTACTTTTATTTTTTTCTAATGTAAAATAATTATGTTCTACTCATTTATGGGATTTACAATAGTTTTTGCATATTATAAAAAATATTCGGGTATTCTTATCGTGAAAATGTATTCTTTTTTAGATGTTTTGGATCCGATTTACGACCAAGCTGCTTCTTTAAAGCAGTTTAGACCGATAAGTCTTTGCAATGTCTCCTATATGGTTATCATCAAAATCCTGGCTTCTCGGATGAGGGAGGTTATGCATTATCTAATTGGGCCTAAGCAAAAAAGGGAAAGTGGGATGGATGGCTATAAAAATTGATTTTGAGAAAGCTTATGACAGACTTCGCTAGTGCTTTGTAAAAGACTGTTTGATGGATGTTGGGTTCCCAGACAACTTTGTTAATTTGGTTGGTAAATGCATTTCCACATCTACAGTGCAGTGTCTTTGGAATGGAGAGGCTCTTGATTCTTTCCAACCCCAACGTGGAATAAGGCAAGGTGATCCTATATCTCCCTACTTCTGATCTAGGGAAGTACTTGGGTGTCCTTATTGGCAAAAATGTTCCTAGGAAGGCGAGACATAACTAGATTCTTGAAAAGGCGAAGCCAAGGCTTAGAAACTAGAAATCTAATCACCTGTCGTTTGCTGGGAGATTAACTCTTCCTAGTCTGTTCTTCAAGCCTGGCCGACCTATTTGATGCAAACTACTCCCTTACCTATAGCCACGTGTGATAATTTGGATAAAGTGTGCAGATCTTTTGTTTGGGAGGAAGGTACAAATTCTAGAAAAACGCATTGGATTGGGTGGAGCAACATTTGCAAGCCAAAGAGTGTGGGAGGTATCGGGCTTCGGCAAGCTCGTCTTGTTAATAAAAGTTTCATGATCAAAGCGGTTTGGCAACTCAGCACTAATAAGGATTCCTTGTGGGTTCAGGTGGTGCGGTCGAGGTATAACTGTGGAGATGATAAACTTTTGGAGAGGAGTTTACGGTGGTTGGCAGATTCTGAAAAATAACATTTGTTGGAGACTTGGTAATGGCTTAACTATAAATTTCTGGAAGGATAGTTGGATCCAAAATGTGGGTCCTCTCAGTTAGTATCACTGGTCCCAAGGATGGGAACAGTCTAGTTATCAGAAAATTGTGGATTTTATTCTTGAAGGAGGGGGTGGAATTCCAACTTATTGGCTCAAACAGTTCCCCACCCCCCGCCCCCCCCCAAATTTTCAACAAAATTATGGTGATTCATTCTCCTGCCATTCGGAATTCAGCAGGCATGATAGCTTGGTCTCATAATACTGATGGAAGATTCTCAGTGGCTTCTGCCTATAATATTATAGTTGGTCACTCTACCATTCTAAGGAACAAAATTCCGGGGCATATCTGGAATTGGAAAGGTCGTTACCGCATAATCCTTCTTCTCTAGAAAATTATAAATAATGGTCTTGCAACTAACCATAATCGATTCAGTAGACACATGGTCATATCAGACATGTGCCCCCTCTGTGATGTTCCAGAAACTCAAGATCATGTTTTCCGTGGTTCTAAATTTGCTTCAGAGGTGTGGTAAAAAATGATTAACCGTGGCCTTAATGACAATTTCTTTTCCCAGTCGTTGTTGGAGTGGTTGGATTCTCATCTAATTCATCCTGCGGGTAGATTTGGTGTTGAGGATTGGAGTTTGACTTTCGGTGTTACCTTGGATGTCATTTGGCATTGTAGAAATGATAGAATTTTCAACCAGCTGGTCCCAAAGTCTTCCACCATTATTAACGAAATTATGGCAAAAGTTGCTAGCATAAAGAATGCTATTAGTATGGCGCAGATAACCCGAGTTAAGAACACTTCAGTTTATTCTCCTTTGATTAGATGGAGCCCCCCTAATGAAGGATGGGTTAAGCTTAATTCTGATGGAGCGTTCTCTTCTTCTACTAACTTGGCAGCGTGTGGTGGTATTGTTCGGGATCATTTTGGAGCTTTTGTCACGGCCTTCTCCAAATTCTTGGGTACTTGTTCAGCTTTGCATGTAGAACTTTGGGGGATATTGGTTGGTCTTCAACATCTTCAACAGCATGGATTCCAGAGAGTAATGATAGAAGCTGATCCTTTGGGTTGCATTCAATTCTTGACATCTGGTTGTGCATCTAGCCACCCGTGTGCGCATCTTTTTAACCAGATTCGGCTTAATCTGGGTAACTTCCAGCAGATTATCCAGGGGCATGTGTTAAGAGAAGCAAATGTTGTTGATGATGCTTTGGCTAAACATGGGTTAAGATTACATATGCAGACTTTAACTTTTGATAGACTTCCTAGTTTTTGTTACATTCCCTTCTATTTAGATAGTGCTTCAACTATGTACTGCAGGGGGCTTTAGTTTTCTTGTTGTTCTTTCCTGAGGCTCTTAAGCCTCTTTTGTTCCATCGAAAAAAAAGAGAGAATATATTATTAAAAAGACTTTTATATTTGTTTTTAAGATATAAAAAATTTCATTTAGGATTAAAACACAAAATTATAAAATTAAAATATCTACTAAATATTCATAAATAATAATGTAATATGGAAAGACACAATTTAATGAGGATAATGAATAAGTAGCTTTTCAGTTAATAGATGAAAAAGTATTTAAATAGGTCAAAGTCGTGTGATAGGAATGTGTGTTAGATTGAAAATAAATAATTTTTATTTTTGATTTTAAAATAATTAAGGTGTATAATATGGGTTGGGAATATGAAGTTATAAATAAAAATAAATATTATGAAAAACTGAAAAGTCAAGGATAAGGCCCCAGTAGATCCCTAGTATAACCAAAAAACCAAAAGATTGATTCGTGATAGTGATATTTGTTAAGAAGGACAGTCAAGAACCACGAAATAGATTAATTCATTACACATAAGGTGAAGGAACAGTCATGAAGCCTTGATATTACTAAAAGTTAATGACTTAGTCAATTTAGCAACTGATGTAACAAAACTTTATGTCTAGCGACTTAATTTCATAAAATTAAATAATATAACTTGCAAAATCATGCATCTATGTATAGTAATTCATGCATACATTTTGAATTAAAAATGCAACACGTTAATTGTATTAGTCACCAATATCTTATGCATATCCTACTAATTTATGTTGTTGTCGTAGCTTGCAGTAATTCTAAATGACACGAAATAATACTTATTGGCTGAGTCACGACCAGGTCGCTCTCTTTAAGACGTTTCGTTGCACTGCCCAAATTGTGCAAGCAGACTATCAACCACGCCGTCCCCAGGATAAAACAGCTCAGATCTATGTTATCGAATTCTTACTGCACTGTAAGATTTTTCTCATGTTCCTCATTTCTCTAATGTGGGACTTGGGAGCTTATTTTTTATTGTTTCAAAACTCTTTCAAGTGGGACTTTGAGAGTTGTTTTTTCAAACTCTTCTATGTGGGACTGGGGTGTTTTTTATATTTCACACCCAAAAGTTTCCACTCATGGTTTTCAACAAACCATGTTCCAACAATCCCCCACTTGAAATTAAAAAACGATTTCTGAGAATATTTGTGGTCTCAATAAGATTGTGCATAAACAAAGGTGTCATCCGACTTGAACCTTTGCATAGTGAATAAGATCCAGATTTTACTAGAGTGACTCGTAGTCTTGAACTCTATCTCTAGTATCAAACCACACACAACCTTTTCAAAGGTGTATTCTGTAAAGCTCGTGCGTTGCCATGCACGTCTGTCCCAATATAGTGAACACTCTAGAAATTTATGCCCCAAATTTTATAGGAAGCGGCCCCCACTTACACATTCACATAGGTGAGTCTATCAAGAGTACTCCTGTAGCCTAGGTACTCCACTCTAATTGGAGTATAGATCTCATTAAGAGTTTAACTCATCCTTACATATGCTACAGGAATCATGCTTCTCATAATTTTATAGCATGTTCATTCTCATATCACTTCACAACTTGTTATTACCCATTGAACCTATTT
>NC_032012.1:14446203-14447294 GCF_001865875.1 Lupinus angustifolius
AAGTTTTACACTTGGATCATATGGTGTGCTAGTAGGTTTACAGTCAAAGTATTTATATTTCTTTAGGATCTTTTCCACATAGTGAGATTGATCCAAAGAAATTCCTTCTTTTGACCTAGTAAATTTTTATACCAAGGATTACACTTCCCTCTCCAACGTCTTTCATATCAAAGTTGTTACACAACAATGACATCACATTATTCACAACATGAATGTTGGAACCAAATATGAGTAGATTGTCTACATAGACACATATGATAGTGTAAATGTCATTTTCTGATTTGTAATAAATGCATTTGTCACTTTCATTCACCTTAAACTCATTCGAGACCATTAAGTCGTTAAACTTTTCATGCCACTGTTTAGGTGCTTGCTTAAGACCATACAGCGACTTATCTAACTTGCAGACCTTATTTTCTTGCCCATGTATTACAAAACCTTCAGGTTGTTCCATATAGATTTCTTCTTCCAAATCACCATTTAAAAAGGCAGTCTTAACATCCATTTGATGTACTAATAAATTATGTATCGCACTGATCGATATTAGTACTCTAATGAATGTTATTCTAGTAACAGGTGAAAATGTGTCGAAGAAGTCTACATTTTCTCTTTATCTGAAACCCTTAGCTACAAGGCGAGCCTTGTATTTATCCACTGTGCCATCAGGTTTCAGTTTCTTTTTCAATATCCACTTACAACCAATAGGTTTGCAGCCAGGAGGCAAGTCAGCTAAATGTCAGGTCTTGTTAGACTCTAGAGAATCCATCTCATCATTTATGGCTTCTTGCCACAAATCAGCATCCAAAGAAGTCAAAGCTTCTTGGAGTGTTGATGGATCCTCTTCCAATGTATAGACCATGGAATTTCATTTCATTGAAGTCAGCATCGTTAGACTCAATGATCACTTTTGTGTTAAGGTCATAAAACCTGTACGCTTTGCTTTTTACAGCATACCCAATGAATACACATTCATAGGTTCTACTTGCGAGATAACTCTCTTGGGGTCGGTATCCGGACATAAGGCAGACAACCCCAAGTTCTCAAATAAGACAGGTTTAGTTGTCTATTCTTGATAATTTCATATGGGAAAA
>NC_032012.1:14447394-14447801 GCF_001865875.1 Lupinus angustifolius
GTGAATATGGTGCAGTTGTTTCATGAATAATGTCATTTAATTTATAAAAATCATTAAACATGTTAGAGTTATACTCAGTGCCTCTATCGCTTCTGAGTTTCTTTATTTTCTTGTTGAGTTGATTTTCAATTTCAGTTACATATAACTTAAACATGTCAAGTGCTTCACTTTTATTTTTCATAAGATATACATAAGTAAAATCAGAACAATCATCAATAAAAGTGATAAAATAACGTTTACCATTTCTAGTTAACGTTCCATCTAATTCACATATATCTGAGTGTATTAAATCTAAAGGCTCGGATTCTCGCATAACTGATTTATGTGATTTTTTTGAAATTTTTGCTAGACTACATGATTCACAAATTTCAAAATCATTTTTAGATAACTTTGGAATTAAACATAAG
>NC_032012.1:14447901-14466342 GCF_001865875.1 Lupinus angustifolius
TCATATCTGGAGTGTGCATCACATCTTTAAGAATTAGAGTCTTCCCAGATGTAAATTTCAGCTCCACAGCACCAGTTCCAGCAACAATAGTGGTGTGGGAGTCACCCAACAATACCTTCTTATCATCAGCATCCGTGTATGTTTTTAACATAGCACGGTCATAGTAGACATGGTGGGATGCGCCAGTATCTACCCACCACCCATCAGTTCCTCCAACCATAGTTACCTCAGATAATACAGCCACAAATGGTTCATCAACCATGTTGGCCTGCGGAGGACGATCCATAGGATTATTTCTGCACTTGCGTGCCATATGACCTGGCTTCCCACATTTGAAGCAGATGAACAGGTTGCTAGAGTCATTCTTAGCGGGTGGCTTAGCATATTGGACATTTAGGGGGTTCCAATTCTTGTTTCGACTAATGTTCTTAGCCTTATTCCCACTGTGGTTCTGATTCTTGAAGTTAGTGCTAGAATGCTTCAGACCCACACCTGAGAATTTCTTCTTAGTGCTATTGTTCGAGACAATCAACACCTCATCTTTCTGATCTTGCTTGCGAGCCTCTTCTTCAATACGAAGACGGGTGATCAGAGATTCCAAAGAGATTTCTTTGGTCTTATGCCTCAGAAGGTTTTTGAAGTCTTTCCAGCTAGGAGGCAGCTTGTCAATTATGACAACAACTTGAAATTGCTCATTTAAGGGCATACCATCAGAAATGATCTCATGAGCAATTTTCTGAATCTCGTGGGACTGAGACTCTACTGATTTATCATCAGTCATTTGATACTTGAGGTAGCGGCTAACAACATATTTCTTGGTCCCAGCTTCCTCAGTATCATATTTTTTTCAAGGGCATACCAAATTAATTTGGCAGACTAGTATGGGCTATAATAATCATACAGATCATCATACAACGCATTCAGAATGAAATTCTTACATAAGTAATCATTTTCATTCGAGAGAGCTATTTCAATAGCCAGATTATCCATTTCTTCTTTTTCAGCCTCATCCGACACCACTGGAATGTCAGTTTTCATAACGTGGACAACCTTTCTCATAGTGAGGAAAAATTCCATCTTATGTTATCAACGTTGGAAATTTGTTCCGTCAAACCGAAATGGCTTGTTCAGGTCATAGTTGTTCGGTCCAGTAATATTATCTACGAATGCCATTGCAGTCGAAACGTCTTAAAATTGTTGTTGTCGTAGCTTGCATCAATTCTAAATGGCACGAAATAATACTTACTGGCCGAGTCACGACCAGGTCGCTCTCTTTAAGACGTTTCGTGGCACTGCCCAAACTGTGCAAGGAGACTATCAACCACACCGTCCCCATGATAAAACAGCCCAGATCTCTATTATCGAATTCTTACTACACTGTAAGAACCGATCTCGAAAACACCCTCCACAATATGGCTACCAGTGCCAATTCTCGAAATCCCACAATATGGCTATCAGTGTCAATTCTCGAAATCCCACAATATGGCTACCCGTGCCAATTCTCTTCCCACAATACTGACTACTAGTGTCAGTTCTCGAAATCCCACAATATGGCTACCTGTGCCAATTCTTTACCCACAATACTGACTACCAGTGTTAGTTNTTCTCGAAATCCCACTTTGGCTGTCTGTGTCAATTCTCAAGTGCCACGGAAAGAAAGGGGGAGAAGTTTGCCGGAAATGCGTCGGCAGAATATTAGGGGGGGGAAAGAAAAGTTGAGAGGAAACGCCTTCAACTTGGTGCAAGTTAAAATGAAGGGAGAAAACCTCTATTTATAACATAAGATTTTTCTCATTTCTCCAATGTGGGACTTAAGAGCTTATTTTTTATTTTTTCAAAACTCTTCCATGTGGGATTTAGAGAGTTGTTTTTTCAAACTCTTCTATGTGGGACTTGGGTGTTTTTTATATTTCACACCCAAAAGTTCTCACTCATGGTTTTCAACAAACCATGTTCCAACAATTTACTACAAATACTTCTATGTCTAGTAATAAAATTTTGTTTTATGAACCATCAATCATATCTCTTTGTCTAGTAGTCTATGACATTTAGTTCGAGAGTTATAAAATTAAAAAATTAGTTACACATTTAGATGCTAATAAGTAACTCGCATGAGATGACAATTTGATACAAGTCTATGCCTTGTTGAGTTATACAAGTTTAGAAGTATCCAAGTATGATACTAGCATTCTATTCTAAATTCATTCAATAAGTTTGCCAAAATTAAAGCAAGCATTATACACATACAAGAACTCAAATATAATCAAAATTTCATAAACTTTATATAAATAAATCAGTGTGTATACATCATGTTTGTATTACATTCAATTTCAACAAGGTAGTACTTAGCTACTCATGTTCACATAATGCAAACAAGATATGGTCAATATATAACTCATGGGGTGATAGAGATGTGAGAGTTGACCAATTAAACAAGTTTTAATCATGTATTAGTACAACTACACTCATTTGAGTTGATTAAATAGTCAAAATATTATAAAAAATGTATTAAATATGATCAATTGGGCACTTAACATAACAATAACTCCAGATTCACAAGTCTTATTGACCATATTAATAATGTAATTGATATTAAGGTTCTATCTTAAAATTAAATGGCAATGAGAGAAGTCGTTCAACAGATATTTAAAACAATGCATAAGAGAATGAGGTATGCGATGTAATACTTTCTTCCAAATATTTCCCCTCCATAGAAGTCTGTCGGACCAGGCGAATTGTTACCTTTGACATATGATTAAATGACATTTGTTGCCCCATTATAATGGGAGAGAAGTTTAACTCTAATTCTTATATTATGTAAAGTTTTCATCTCAAAATCAATTGACAATAAGATAAATAGTCTAACAAATATTTAAACCATACCTAAGAGAATGAGATATGTGACATTGACTTACTTCCCAACAATTAATTTAGTTTGTCGTTTGGTCAAAGAATTACCACATATCAGGCCCCTATTACTTTTGTTCAAGCTTCAGAGACTTAAGTATATTAGAGGAAGGGAGCGTACCACTCTATTAGTATAATAGATTAAATATTAATGAAACTTTTTGTAATAAAAAATATTTTTGAATCTGGTGTATTAATCTAGTGTGGCTTAGGTGTAGTTTAATATGGTTATGCTACATTCTGATGAGATTTCATCATTGTAATTTGGGTTTAAACACAATTGTGGTGTAATATTATTACGTAAATCAACACAATCATACTAATATTACAACCACAAAGTTGATGTGATGTGGTCCATAATTTGATAAATATATGAGATAATGGTGTTTGTAGTTCCTTGGTTAGCTAAACAGGTTGAGGGTTATCTCCTATAAAATTATTGACCTATTCATCTTGCCACTCATCCATGAGCAACATCAAGTTGCATTTTCTTCATGATGTTGGATCAAAGTGTTATTATGGGAAAAGTGATAGATCAATTAAGGCATTTGGAGGTGCTGGTAGATGAAGGATGGGAAGGAGGAGTATGGTTGATGGTTATAATGCTTTCTTTAGATCCAAAATATTCAAGTGTTCTTCGTTTCTGGAACTTTGAGTTTCAAAGCCAAAGAAATAAATTAGGGTGGGGTTGTTGGAGGTTATAATGGTTGTATAATGAAGTTTTGGAAACATATGCATTCAATATAATTATCCATAAATATTAATTATATATAATTATATATTTTAATATAATTATAAGTTTATAAATCATACTAATTATATTTGACGTTATTTGGTACGACATAATAATTTAATTGGTTAAATTTTATATAAAATATCTTTTGGTTTGATGTCCAGTGCACTCAAGTTCCATAATTAGCGGCATAAATAGTCTAGATTAAATGATGAAACACGTGGAAATGAATCAAACCAAACTGAAAAATATAGTTTAACATGTTTCGGGTTTAGTTAATATTTTAAGAAATTGTTTATAATCATTTGTTTCATGGTCACATAGGTTCCGAATTCGCCAGAAATAGTTTACAATATGATCCCCCTCCTAGGCTCGTATAAGCAAAAAGTATATGAAGATTTTTTTTTATCAAATGTGGGTGCAATGCAATGCACACAAGCTTTCATTAAAAATGAAGAAAATTACAAAGGAACAAATAAAGCAACGGCGGACCAAACAACTAGAGCTAGAAGAAGAGGCCATACAAAAACAACTGAAGGAAAATCTAATGAAATCTACAGTTTGAAAAACAAAACCTATTCCTATAAAATTCTTGAATGATGAAATCTAGAATTGTGTCCGACCAAGATTAGTTTTTTACGCAACTAAAATGAAACTAACTTATTCGCAAAGAGTTTTTCTCTTTGACTATGTGCGACTCTTTAAAGTCCAAACCCCAAATAATATACTCAAAGTTGTTTCATCTGTTTAAGAGCTTCCAAGAGACCAAAAGTTGACCTTTCAAAGAATTAACTTAGAAAAGAGAGAATCCTGAGTACTGAAGATGCAAAACAGCCCAATGAAGCACCTTACATATCTTTACATTAAAAAAGTCAGGAGCACCATGGGCTGCCCTATAGTATCAACCAAGATGATTTTATAATATTGTTACATTAAAAAAGTGCATAGATGAACCAAATCATAACATTGATATTTATATAGAGAGAGGGTTAGGAATTAGGACATTCTCAATTTTTGTATTAAAATAAATTTAAATATAAAGGAAGATGTTTGATCTTAATCTTTTTGAGATTGTTATAGTTTAACCAATTAAAACAGGAGAAACTACTTAAGAGTATTATTTAATGATCTTTAATTATTGACTATATTCGATACAAGAGAAAAACACGTTAAAAAAGGTCATAGGGAGATGTCATCATTAAAGTTTCTAATATGATATTAAGAAAAAATAGTACTATTACCAATCGAATAGGAGATGATATTCTGAAGAAACAAAATTATGTAACAAGTCAGGGAAGAGAAACGAGACACCAAATCACATACTAGGACTTACGATGGAAAGCAACGGTTCCTTAGAGAAAAACAAAAATTGGTGTGACCTAAGCAATTTGAAAAGTAACCTAAAATTTCATGATAGTATTATTTAGTGGTCAATAATGGTGAGTAATAAAAGTGTGGGCAAGTTCTTTTCTTCTCCTACCACATATATCTTCTCACCCTTCGAATAAAGTTCTTTTTAGGATATGTGATTGTCTCTTTCAATAAGTGTTGCTCCCAAAATCGAACATTGACTTTTTCGTCATCATATGGATCTAATTGGGTCTTACACCACTAGATCAATGTTTTGTTAATACGATAGTTGTTGGTTATTTTTAAGGAAATATGGGAGATGCTTAATTTATGTAAGAGTAACTACTTATTTAGTTTGTGATGTTTTTCGATATTACCAGTTTGGTCCCTCAAAAATTGAAAAAATTGAAATGGTCCCAAAAATTTTAAGTGATACTCAAATTAGTCTTTGTTAGCATGTTTTACAATACCCAATAGAAACTAATTTGAATCTAAAAGTGACTTATTTTATCCAAATTTGATTTTTGGTGACCATTTTAGATTTTTCAATTTTTGAGGGACCAAATTGCTAAAGTTAAAAAACATGAGGGACTGAAATGAATATTTACTATTTATTTAAAAGGATAGATAAGTGACATATGTGTAGTGAAAAATGATGTCAAGTTGTGGAAATATAAAAAGTTTTTACAAAAATTAGCAACTCTCCTAAAAGTCTTAGATGAAAAAGCTTTAAGATAAGCTTTAGTGTAGAATTGGCAGATTAATTGACCTAAGTAAATAATTGGGCTAACCAGTGTATGAAATAGCAAAGACCCAAATATAATTAATTTGATTCAGTTGGATTTTTAATTGGTAATTAATTTGAATGTACTGGTGTAAAGTGAACACTAGAGGACCAAATAAATCTTCAAGCAATGCCAATGAAGATCTCATAGGGAATTATTCCTCAAATTAAATAATAATTCATATCATTAAGCTTAACATTTTTTTGGGAAATGAAGGGAGAATATCGTAGATTCTCATTCTTTTATGTTCATCCTTCTTTTTGCAAAAAGAGAGCAAACATTTGTCAAATTTTTATGTAACTTTTTTTTGCAACGTTGTTCTGGGAAGAGACACAGCCCAAGTTGTTCTTGCTTGTCTATGGAGTATTTACTACCTATTGAGTTCTGAGAAGAAGCACGTCTGAAATTCAGCATTTTGGACAAATTTAACAAGAAATTTGAGATATAAAAGAGAAAGAGACACCAATGTTTTGATCTGACCAAAGGTTTAGTGGATAGTTTTTTCGATAAGGAAAAGATGTATTAGAAAAGAGCACAAGAGGTGTCCACCCAATACAAGAATAATACAAAGAAAGTTACTTACAACCTGAATGAATACAAGCCATATAGTTAATACACCAATTAAAAAAAGTAAGAGATGTGAGAGCAACAAAAGATGAAAACCAAATCCAAGATCTAGTTTGAATCAAATCCATAACTTCCACAAAACTCACATCTTTCTCCTTAAAAATAGATTCATTCCTCATAATCTAAATTGACTACACCACAACAAACCACAACAATCGCCACAACTTTATCCTATTAGCACTCTCAAGGGATTCATGCAAATTAAAGGATTGTAAATAGAAGAAGTAACCTGAAAAGGAATGTGCAACCAATAGTAGAAGCTCTTCACACATTTGAAGTAAAGACACACGAGATGAATAAATGGTCAAGAGATTCTACACACCTCTTGCAATAAACACATATCAAATCACCCATCCTCAAAACATTCCTCTTGAACAACTCGTCTTTCATCGGTAACCTTCTCCTGATAAGCTTCCAAACAAAGCAACTAATATTTGAGGGCACATAATTTATCCAACACTTTTTAAGGACATTACCTATCATAGAACTGCTTTGGTTTAGGAGCGCCAAGTAAGCAGTCTTAACCACATAAGACCTTGATGCATCTAAGCCCCAAATTCATTTATCCTTTGCCCCTCGCTTGCAAAAATGATGTTGAATGATAAGCTGCAAATTACTAACAAATGATTCCTCTCTACCAAACAAAGGCCTTCTCCAATAGATCTCCTAAGACTAAACATCTTCAAACCAACAACCACTATCTGACACACTAGCCTCCTTATCTCGAGCTAGGGAAAACAACCTATGGAATACCTTCTTTAACTTTCTTTGACCCACCCAAATGTCTGACCAAAAGAGAGTTTCAGTGCCATCAACAATTTCCTTCCAGATATTTTGAGCAAACCAACCACCATTCACTCCATTGAGCAAGCCCACTTTTCCCAGATCCCTCCACCAAATTGAAGTGCTAGAATTACAAACAAAAGACAAATCAGAGCCATATTTCGAGTTAATGACCTTCACCCAAAAAGAATTCGGTTCAATAAGTCTGCGCCATCTCCATTTCCCCAAAAGGAAATCATTGAAAATGAACAAATCATGCACACCCAAGCCACCCACTTCCTTAGGTTTTCAAATATCCGCCCAAGACACCCAAGCAATACCCTTACCATCTTTCTTGTAAACCAAAAGAAAGTTTCGCTGAAGGGTTATAATTTTTTCCAACACCTTCTTAGGAGCTTTATATATGGAAAGTAAGTAAGTAGGAATATTAGAAAGAACATCATTCAAAAGAACTATTATCCCTCCAAAAGAGATATGATTGCATTTCCACGAGGCCAACCTCTTAGAAATGACATCAATCATACTTCGCCATGTAGACACCCTCCTCGGATTAGCTCCAATAGGAATATCCAAATATAAGAAAGGAATAGCTCCAATCTTACAAGAAAGGAATAGCTCCAATCTTACAAGAAAAGAAGTTCTTCACAGTAGTAATGAAGAATTCATACACATGTAAACCAAAAAGTGAACTTTTATGAACATTCACTTTTAAACTTGATGCTAGCTCAAAACACCTCAAGATAGTCTTCGTACACCACAAATTTTGAATAGTAGGCTTACAAACAATGATAGTGTCATCTGCAAACTGAAGGTCACAAACTTCTACATTCAGTTTTCCAATTCTAAAGCCCTCAAATAATCCCACACTTCTCGCCTTTCGAACCAAACCCGGAAAGCCTTCAGCTACCATAAGAAAAAGGAGGGGCGCCATTGGATCCCCCTTGGCGAATGCCTCTGGACATAGAGAAGTTCTCCACCGGATTCCCATTAATTAAAACTGACATAGATGTTGATGAAAGACAAGCATTAATCCACTTCCTCTATTTTATTGAGAAACCAAATGGACCGAGCATATAGTCAAGGAAACTCTAATCCATTGAATCATAAGCTTTACCAAAATCTATCTTGAACAACAAACAACCTTCCTTATCCTTTTTAGTCGAATGAATTATCTCATTAATGATAACTACAACGTCCAAAATGTTTATATCTTGAGTAAACGCATATTGAGTAGGAAAAATTAAGGAACCCATCACTCTCTTAAGCATTCCTCCCAGAATCTTAGGAAGAATCTTATACAATGATCCAACTAGGGAGATTGGCCGATAGTCTTGAATCTTATTAGGACTTATGATTTTCGGAATTAGAGAAATAAAGGAAGAATTTAAACCTTTGGGTAGTTTACTGTTAACCTGGAACTCCTGAATAAAGAGAATAATGTCCTTTTTAATCACACTCCAAAATTCTTGAAAGAATTTGAAGTTGAAACCATCAGGCCCTGGACTCTTGCCACTAGCACAACTCCACACCGCATCTCTAATTTCCTCTTCCAAAATATCTGCATCCAAACTAGCAAGCTGATTTGGATCCAACCTCGGAAAATCAACTACATTCAGCCTCGACTTTACCAAGTTGTCACAAGAAAAAAGCCTTTTGAAGTAATTTGTAATCCCCATCTTAATACATGAATCCTCCTCGGGCCATAGACCGTCTCTTTAGACTCCACGAATATATTATATATCCTGTTAATTTTTTAATTTCCTTAAAATCCATGAAATAGAAAATCATTTCCAGAAGTTCTTGTGAGACAAAGTGTAGGCCTATAACATTAACTACTTGTGAAATAACTTTGATTACCTACTTAGTTTAAGATTTGCAATTCTCATTTTCTATCCCTGCTGTTTTATTTTGTGATAATCAATATGCCATTTATATTGCTACAAATCTTGTTTTCCATGAAAGAACCAAACACGTTGAATTGGATTGCATTACAATAAGGGAGAAGTGCAATAATGATACAATAAAGTTTCCCCATGTCCTTCTAACATTCAATTGGAAGATGCTTTAACCAAGCCTCTTGAAGCTAAAGACTACACCTCTATACACTCCAAGATGGGACTCATCAATATATGCACCCTAGCTTGTGGGACCAAAAGTCAACCTAATATGCTCAATCAATAAACTTGCCATATTGCATGATGCCTACATGTTGGTGCATTCATGCACTAGCATGATCGAGAGGCTTGACCAAATAGTAAGGCCAAGATGCACCAGCCTGATCGTGCCAAAGACAAGCCAAAATGATCGAGGAAATGGGCCACATGATCAAGCTAGACCAAGTCAGCCTGGTCGAGGAGCTAAGTCACACGACTAGGACAAAGCAGGTTAGTGTGAACGAGGAGCCAAGCCAAATGGCCAAGACATCAAGCCATATATAGTAACTTGGACCTTGACGTTTTTAAGTTTCTTGTCTCACAAGTAACCTTCATAATTACATATTTTATGTATAATTAACACATGTTTTATTTAGAATAGGGTAGTTAGGAATTAGTTAGGTTCTATTAGATTCTTAATCCTATATATAAAGGATCAATTGATTCTTTTAAGTATTGCATTGTATTCTTTCAAAGATAATATTTAATAAAGTGAGGTATTCTTTCATTAGAGTTTTATTTCTTTCTTTTCTAGATTGTTAATCC
Organism: Lupinus angustifolius; assembly: GCF_001865875.1. Taxonomy (NCBI): domain Eukaryota; kingdom Viridiplantae; phylum Streptophyta; class Magnoliopsida; order Fabales; family Fabaceae; genus Lupinus; species Lupinus angustifolius. Next base: position 14,457,786 of record NC_032012.1, read on the forward strand.
ATTAAGTAAGCTTTAGAATACTTTTAGAGGACTTACTACCTATTGAGTTCTGAGAAGAAGAAGCGCGTCTGAAATTCAACATTTTGGACGAATTTAACAAGAAATCTAAGATATCAATGAGAAAGAGAGACCAATGCTCTGATATTTGAACAAAGTTTTAGTGGGTATTATTATAACAAGTGTTTCATTTTCTTGAGCACTGTGAGCCAGAAAACAAACAAAAAGCGTATTCATCAACTCCCATTGAACTCAAATTTTAAACCCTAGATCAGCCTAAATCTTGAATTTCAAGTTCTTTGACTCCTTTCCTTAGAAGATCTTGCTGCTCCATCAAAACCATTCACATAATTTCCATTTTGTGCCACGAATTTTTGATCAATCAGTCAAACAAAGTTCTAAGTAGGGTCCAATTAGGAAATTAGAACTAATGTGTTTTTCTCTGGACATACATCATTGGGTTGAAAAAGATTATATTGTAGGTAGAAAACATGTTGCAAGGTTCATTTTCTCTTCGATTCTAGAACTTGGAGTTTTGAAGCCATATAAATTTGCAAAAGGGTGGGGTTGTTGAAGGTTATAAGGGTTGTAAATATGATGTTCATGAAGTTGTGGCAATACATATAGCTAGAGGAGAGAAAGTGCTTTATGAAAAGTGGGCAAGTGAGTGTGTATGTGGTGAGAAAGCAAAGAGAGAGAGAACAATGTAATTATATAGTGTGTTTGGAATTAGGACATTATTATGTGCATCTCTTTTTTAAAATAAAAATAGATTTTAAATATAGAGGAAGATTATTTCCTTTTCTGATATTTTTATCTTTATGAGAATGTTATGGTTTAACCAAAACAAGAGAAACTTTTTAAGAGTTTACTTAATGATATTTAATTAGTTAATATTTAATATAAGAGATAAAGAAATTTGAAAACAAGAGGTTATTGGAAGACGTAATCATTAAATTTTCTAATATCAATCGAAAACATGGTGATATTTTGCAGAAAACATTATGGACTATATATAACAAAGCAAGAGAAACGAGACACTAAAGTAGAAAGTAAGGTTTGTTTGTAATAGCATCTCCATTCCATAGTACTTTTGGGAAAGCAAGCGAAAAGCATCGTTGTGAGAAACAATCCTTGTAATAGAGATCAACAAATTTTAATTTCTTTAGAGAAAAAAAGTTTTTGCAAATAAAAACAACTTCAAAAGTAACCCAATACAAGAGGTTATTGGAATATGTAATCATTAATTTTTCTAATACCAATCGAATATGTTGATATTTTGTAGAAAACATTATGGACTATAACAAGCAAGAGACACCGAATACTAAAGCATAAAGTAAGGCTGAAAGGATGAGAGGATATCATTGATAGTACTAAAAGTATAAAGTAAGGCTTATTTGTAATGGATAGAGTTATATATTCTCAAATCATATCTCACATCATTGGCAATGAGGTAAATACAAGTATAGCATATAATAATAAATATTTAGTGAATAATTTCAATAGTAAGTGATATAATTTTGCACGTGATTTAAGACAACATCCTGATTTGTAATATAGCTTCTCCATGGCATGATACTTTTGGGAAAGCAAACTGAGTTATGAGAAACAGTCCTTGTGATGGAGATCAACAAACTTTCTTTAAAGAAAAAATGTTTTTACAAATAAAAACAACTTGAAAAGTAACCCAAAATCCGATGATAATATTATTGAGTGGTCGCTAACTGTTAAAGTAATAAACGTGTTGAATGAGATGTTCATTCCGTTTAAGAAATTATGAGAGATGCTTAAATTTAGTAAAAAGTTAGATGAGTGGCATAAGTAATGACAAATGAGGTTAGGTTGTGGAAAATATAAAAAGTCATGCTAAAAGTTAGCAATTTTCATGAAAATCTTGGATGGAGATGCTCTAAAATTAGCTTTAGTGTAGTTTTGGAAAATAAAGAATTTGATTCTATTTGATTTCTCAATTGGTAAGTAACTTAAAAGTACCTATATAAGTTGAACAATGGAGGACCATAAAAAGCTTCTGATTTATGCCAATGGAGATGTCTCATGGAATTATTTTTCAAATAACTATTCATATAACAATTTTCTATATGAAACCTTAACAACTACTTGTTTGAGAAATGATAGGAGAGTCTCATAATTTCTCATTATTTTGTTTTCATCTTTCTTTTTATCATAGAGAAAAATTTGTCAAACATTGATGTATACATTTTTGGTTTTAAACTTGTGATTAATTTGTTCTGAGCATGTGATTAATAAATATACCATATATATATATATATAGTACTCATTATTTTCGTGTGAAATGGGAGAGAGAAAATGAACTAAATAAACTAATGTAATATCTATATATTGACAATATAAATATATATATATATATATATGGTGAGCGTATTATCCACCTTTTATTTGGACAATTTTTTGAAGATTTAATGATAATTGAAAATGAATAGTAGATGATATAGTGAAAATGTAAAAAATTCTTATATGTATACATCCTTTTCTCAACTAATTATATAGAACACTTATTTACTACACATAATATTAACATCATTCCTAATTTACACCCTTGCAACACCTTTCTTTAGGCACCCATGAAGGGATTAAACCACTATTTTGTATGACGTTGCTTATTGTAAAGATATTACAGTGACTGCTTTTATTAAGCATTGTTGAGTATGGTTCTCTTGAACTTCGCCTATCATTTAACAGCATCATACACATATCACTGTTGAATATGCCTTGTTCAAAGATAATTCAGGGATAGTGATTGCTACATCACCATTCACACAAAGCATAAGCAACATAGCTTACCAAAGTTAAGTAACAAGGCAAGAAATCCAGCATCACAGTTGTAGAAAGAGAGGGTATCTGATAGTTTTGATTAGAAGATAGAAAATTATAGTAAAATATTAGGAATGATAGTTTGGTATCGGATGGTGTTGAGTTTATTCAAGTGTGAAGTCTCACATTGGATATGCAAGGAAGACTGAAAGAGTTTATATGTAGGAAAGGCCCATGAAACTAATACCTTAAGGTTTTTGTTCAAGATGTAGTGTCTCACTTATAACTAAGTTTGATAGCAATATTTTTATTAGATACAGACAAAGAAGTTTGCATAAATACTGGGATTCCTACAATGGCTTGTTGGTTCTGCTATCATTGGCTTAGTTCTTATTTATATACTTGGTGCATCACCAAGAAAAAGTAGTTATCACATTTCTAGATCCTTATTTATACATCTACATATTACAAGCATATGTATAGAACATGCTAGATTAATATTAAATACTTCCTAAATTTATTTAGGGCCATTGTAGATTACTCTAGAAATTAAATATGAATCAATTTAACAGCACCAATTCTATATAAGCATCAAAGCACCATATGGATCAGCAAGTAGTGCAACTTCAGCACCAGAAGTAGCTTCTGAAAATCCACCAGCACCATAATCACCATCACCAAATTCTCCTGCATATGTTCCATAATTCAAAGGCACTTGAGCTATCTCTCCAAAAGCATCAGGGCTAGGATGAGAACAGATGTTATCAGCATAAGTGTAGTTAACTCCAGATCCAAAAGGAGCATCAACAAAGCAACATCTTTCTCTACCATTCATTATAGGCATGAACTCATAAAAGGGTGTCACCTTATCAATAGGGCCAAAACCAAGGCGCAGAATAGTGTCAACTTGGTTTGGATTATTATTTGCCACAGGAACTGAAGCAGTTTCACTTGCCAATTTCGTTGGTGGCAGTGCTTTAGGGTTAGCATTCTCATTACCTGATACATTATCCTCCATGGAGAAGAAGCTTCTTGTGGAGTTTGAACAATTGTTGTTTCTTGGGGGACTTAGGCTTAGCCATAGCCCAAGCTGTTCTTGCATTTCTGTAGAGGATTTACTACCTGTTGAACTCTGAGAAGAAGAAGAGCTTCTGCAACTTTGCATTTTGCAGGAATTTATGAATTCTGTGAGATGTGAAAGTGAAAGAAACGCCAATGTTGTGATCTGATCAAAAGTTTAATGGGTATTTATAAAAATGAGTTTCATTTTCTTGAGAAGTTTGAGCATGAAAACAAGCGAAAAGGGTATTCATAAGAAACGTTTTTGAGTGAAACACACACAATGGTTATAGCCATAAAGAACATTGAACGGGAGGGGAAAAACCAAACTTGTACAAATTGCATGGCATGGTGAGAAGAAAGGAGGACACGTGGTTCTTCACATTGAAGGAAGCAATTCAGTTATGTTTTAAATTGAGGTTACTTTGTCACAATTGCAGGCAAATATATTTGGTATAGTGGTATAAGGACTAGATCTTCAAAGTCGAGAGTTCGATTCCTATGAGCGACACTTGTTGCGAGACAACCACAAATACCAAAAGAAATTAATTCTTTACCCAAAAAGTGACAAAATACCCTTAAAATAGTACCCCAAAAAATTAGAAGAAAAATATGTCCATATCTCAAATGAAACTGTAATATTGAAGCTGCCATTATAATTACTGATCACAAATTAAATCACTCACCCCATATTAAAAAGAGTTGTGTTAAAATTTATAGGATGTGAAAATAAGGTTATTGCAAGGTAAATGAATCACTCCATCAACTATTAGTTATGAAAGGGAAATTTTATGACGAAAAGTTAAATAAGGCAAACATTCCATTAAAAGTTTTATATATGACAGGAATGTATCTCTATCAAGAACAGAAAATTAATCTCTACCAAAGCATAGAAATCATAAAATTTGGTAAAGTTTTCCTCAAGCTTAAATAACTCGATCACTTATTTATTGTTTGTCTATATAATATTAAAATGCAACAAAAATACAGCAATAATCAAATATTTTTCAACTCAAACGTTGTTAATGTGTTCAATAATAAAAAATCAGATCCTCTAATAGATCATCTCAGTATAATTTCATCCTTTTGGTTTTCACGTAGAGTACAGTTTTTCATTATCTTATGCTACCTAGTTAATTAATCCCTCCATTCCTATTTGTATGTCTCCGTTGTAGAATTCTTTTATTCATTTTCATTTAATTTTAAGTGTATTAATAATTACTTTCCAACATAATTATAGAGAGATCATAAATGATAAATTTAAAAAACATAGCATATTTAATGTAAATTGATTGTTGTTCTTCAGAATGTGAGTATATGTATGATTATCCCTGGTTTGATCAACTTCCTAAGGTAGATTTCCACTTATCTTTTTTCACATGTCTACACCATCTATTTCTAACAGAATGATTCTATATTGTGATATCCCATGAAAATTTCATTTTAAGTTGATAGACACATTATATTGCAAATATCATCAAAAGTGTTGAAAGTATTAGATTTAGATATGGAAAGAGAGAGAAAAATTATCAAAATAGTAAATTATATTAATAATATTGTAGATGGTGATGTGATGTTAATATTGTGATCCAAAAAACATAATAGTAACCCTTATTTATTCTAATATTAAACTTTAAATTGAATAAAAAATCATAAAAGATAAAATAAATTAAAGTAATCTCAATTCTAGATGTTCTAAGATATATTATAATCAAATTAAGATCAACCGTCATTAGATATTATCTCTATATCTATATATTATCTACATATTCTCTATAATATAATTTAATATTTTCTAAGATGTTTTTATATATTCTAATAAAAAACATTCTTTAATTGTATTCATGTTGTTTAATATTGTTTATATAAAGCAATTAAAATAGAGTAAATTACTCTGACACCTCAGAGTTTTAATGAAATTATAAAAATTATCATTCTCTTGTACCTACACACATCATTCTTATTTATATACATACATTACACTAATTATCATAGTAAGAGAAATAAGTGTGATATTGTAAACAAATATTGGTGATATATATAATTAAGTTAAACAAAATATGGTACATTGTGAAGACAAGTCCAAATTAAATAGTAGAAGAATCGATGTCTCTTCACTATTTTTAGTTCGTTACAAACCGCATCAATAATTTTAAAGATATATTATTTACTATAACAAAACAAAAATAATGAAGAGATATTCACTCATATACTATTTGGACTTTTCTCTATAATATATTATATTTTGTTTAATTTAATTATACTTATTACATTTTTTATTTAAAAGATTACATTTATCTCTAATATAAAGATAGTAAGTGTAATGTATGTATAAAAATTAGAGAAGTTAAGTAAGTGTAGAAATGATTTTCTAATTAAAATATGAAGTGAAAGTTTTCCCTACATGATCTAAGCCAGCCCAGAGAAAATATAGCTATAGTAAATGCAAGGAAATCATGGAAGAAACGAGCTCCTTGAGATAGTTTATTTCATCTTTAGATTAGTTTTAACTAAACGGAAAAGTGTTTAACGCCAACAGATTTTAGTGACAAAAATGAAAAGAAATAAAATAATAAAGAAAAATAAATTATAGAAATCCACCTATAGTGTGAAGTGTGAACAGGGAGATGATGTAAATAAAGGAGAAAATTAGTAGAAGACAATAATTCATTATTTATTGCGATTAAAAACACAATTTGAAGTAACTTGCAAATGAAAAACATAAGTATGTATACATGTAATAACCAGTAAAAACTTGAAACAAACAAAACCGATGTAAGAAAGTTAGAGAATACATGAATATATATTGAATAAAAAGAAAGAAAAAAAGAGAAGGAAAAAATAAATGAATTACAAAAATTGTTTCAACTTTCCTTGTTCCAACCACCTACCTTTACATTAAGCGGATGCCAGGATATCAAATGCACATGCAAGCAGGAACTTATTTTCTAACATGTATTTTATATATAATATTATATATATATTCATTAAATAAAAGGAAAATTAAAATCTAGATTCATATACATCAACTTGGACTTTCCATTTCAATTTTGACACATGATTTGTTCTCCTCATTTCCTGCACGAGCATTGATACCAACGCAGAGAGTGAGAGAGAGGCTAACTACCATGTGCCTTTAGGCTTTAGTATTAAATTTGTTAACTTTAAAAATTAATATAAACATATTAAATAATATTTATAGTATCATAATAAATAGATTTAAAATTCAGATATTAATACTACATTAGATGTTAAGTTTTAGGCCCTCAAAATTCAAATGTTAATATATTTCATACAAATATGGTTTTAGGACAGAAGTAAAGCATTCTTATTAGATTCAAGTCATCAAATTGATCATGGACAAATTAATCAGTTGTTCACTAATTAAATTGTATACCAATAAAATTAGATATACATATATATTATATTAATATTAATATTAAAAATTTAATAAAAAATATGATAAATACTTTTATTTATATCATTTGTTAAAACAAAATGTGTGACTTATTGATAAGTCGTGTTTTAGAAGTATAAATAAACTTAGTGATTGTGGACAAAAAGTTTGGTAAAAATTAAGTCATTTTCATTAAAAAGTTGTAATTTTAAATTAAAACCAATTGGTATAACCAATACGATTTAAATGAAAACTGATAGGTATAACCGATTTTGATTGATTGTCACTAGTTTAACCGATATGATTACATTGCATGACTGATTTAATTAGTATATTATACCGGTATAAGGACCAGTTCACTAGTTGAATCAACTCGTATGGTACGCTTTTCATAATAGTAATGGAATACTCTTGAAATTTCTTTTGGGGAACAATTTAGTGCAACCACTATATGTTAAAATGAGGACAACAGTACAATAAAGGAAAAAATTATAAGTTCCTAAACCTGTAGTCGGGTAATCCTGCCCAGTTTTTTTGCAAATTCATGACTAATGAAAGAAGGTATAATATTTCACCAAGTGTTTGATCTAGTATGTATACCATAGTTGGCAAGTTGTACTACGTCAGAATAGCAAAACAACAACGCTTAGAATTATCATTTAACAGTGCTTTTGTGGTGTTGTCTATGTGAGCGTAGTAGTACATAAGGTTATATTTAACAGCGTTTTTTGAAGCACTGTAGAAAGTAGACATTTAACAGCGCTCAATGAAGCAAGCGTTGTTAAATGTCTACTTTCTAAATAAGACAATATTTCTTTCAGACATTCTATCAAACACATGACAAGCATGTCCTTGTTGGATATAATGTATGTCCAAGAACCAATTTGTCATGTTTATAATAATAAAGTTATATGTATTTATCATCTTAATATCTTAATATCATATTCATTAAAATTAGAGATTTATTATTATAATAGAGATTATAATAATGAAAAATAAATCTTTTATAATTTTAATCAAAATCGTTCTTGATCATAGGATTGTTGAGCTTAGGATACTATTAATCCGAATATATCAATATATGTGTAATGATCTTTATTAGATAATGATTAATATATCTCATTTATTAAATAACACATATAAATGGTGCATATAGAGATATGATAATTGAACTGACTCAAAGGAGAATTCCTAATGGTTAATATATTACCTTTGAATTGTCAATAAGATATTCTTGTGAAGAAATATATATTTTCCTTAGACTTGAGATTATCATAGTAATTAACAAGTTATTTATTATATTTTGATATC
>NC_032012.1:14466442-14474759 GCF_001865875.1 Lupinus angustifolius
ATTAGTTGAATGATTATTGGGTAAAATTAAATTCTTGTTGAATTAGTGACTAATCAAGAAAGAATCCATCAACTCGTGGTAATGAGTTTGAACTCTATAGAAATAAAGACCTTGGCCAAGGGAAATTGAATGAATGAAGAAATGAGTTTCTTAAGTCATTCACTACGAGTTAACTTATTAGAAATTGACAATTATATCATATTCTAGAGTTAACATGGAAGGAAATATTATATTAGTCTTCTAATGGTTTTAAAGTAAAAGATATTACTTCATTTTTATCCGGTCGTTAAGGATTGTTGCTAGATGCCAAACTTGATTAGTAAATTAATGAGTTAATTTACTACCGGATTAGTAATGAACCTACGGGGTCACACACTAACGAGTGTTCTAATTTTTGTTGGACAAGAAAATATTATTGATTAAATTAAATAGTTTAATTTTGTATATTTAATTTTAAGTGGAATATTATTGTATTTTTTGCTAGCACCGAAAATAAAAATAATATTATTCAATCATCTTTAATATAATTAAGTGTGACTTAATTGTAATATTTCAAATGTTTAAAACTGATAGTCAGTTTTGAAAACCAAAAACCAAAAATTCAATCATCTTTAATATAATTAAGTGTGACTTAATTGTAACATTTCAAATGTTTAAAACTAATAGTCAGTTTTGAAAACAAAAAACCAAAAAATTATGCTAAATTGATGAGTAATTAATTGGCATTAAATGGATTCATGAAGTTTTGATTTTATGCTAAATTAATGTGTGATTAATTGGCACTAAATTGTTTGAGGGAGATTTTTGTTTTATATAAACCAAACTTCACGTGTGATTCAAAACACACACAAAGAAAACGTTTGTATCCTAATTTTTGGGTTGTTTGAAATATAGTAGTTTTGAGTTGATTTTTTTCCATGAATCAAGTGTTGATACAACAAAGATTGGTCTCGGTGTGGATACGCGTGTAGGACCTTCATACTTTTGAAGGATAATTTTCGAAAGCCATCGCAGTCTCCTGAGGTAATTTTACAAACCGTTTTGTCTAACTATTATAATGTATGCATATTTTAACACAAATAGATCCATAATTTTCCGCAGTGTATGTTATGAACATGCATATTAATCTTCAGTCCTTACAGAGCGATCTTGTGTCCCTCAATGATCAATGCAAGCTGCAATACAAATAAAACATGACATCTCTAAACAAATCATGTAATAAAGAATGATATCCTATTTTTTATGAAGTAAATTTTTATATAACCTCAATATATCAACATAGACTCTAACATGACAAATTAGAGATGCGCGTATAAAGTGCAACACCAGATATGTAGAACAATTTAAAAATGTTAGTGCAGTTCTTCCATATAGATGTAACTGAAAACTATCAAAATGTAAATAAATATTAAAAATGCTTCATACAAAGTATATTTCAGAAAAGTAATAGAACTCAAGAATGTTAGACATCAAGCCACGGTAAAATAATAGTATAAGCTCGAATAGCTACCTTTAGATTAGGTACATGTACAATCTGTAGTATTGTGATTATTAGTGCAACTCCTCGTTGCAATAACAAATGAAAGAAAAATGATGATTAAATAGACATATCCTCACAGTTGCAAGGAAGCATATGGAAATAGCTAAAATAAGATAACGATTTATGTTATGCATGAAGAGAAAAACCAAAAATCGATAATTTGGTTGAAGAGAGAAACTAAAAACAAAAGCGAGAAAAAAATGTAACTTATGGAGAAAAAAACTAAGAGAAATAATAAACTGATATGTGTATTATTGTGTGAGGTTTTGTTTTTGAATTTGAAAAGATTTCCGCCCACTAAAACAAACATTTTAGTATGATCTTTAATAGCATTTTCTTCAATAAGTGCGGTTAAAGATGATATCTTTAACAACGCTTATTGAAGAAGTGATGTTAAATATATGAAGTATGATCTTTAACAGCGCTTTCTTCAATAAGCGTTGTTAAAGATAACAACACCTTTAACAACGCTTTCTACAATATCTTTAACAACGCTTATTGAAGAAATGTTGTTAAATATATGAAGTATGATCTTTAACAGCGCTTTCTTAAATAAGCGTTGTTAAAGATAACAACACTTTTAACATCGCTTATTGAAACAAGCACTATTAAAGACATCAGTATGACATTTAACAACACTTTCTTCAATAAGCGCTATTAAAGTAAACACATTTAACCGCGCTTTCTTCAATGAGTGTTATTAATTCTCTTATGTCTTACATTTAACAGTGTTCAACATATAAGCGTTGTTGAATGAACGTTGTTAAATATCAATTTTGGCGTAGTGTTGATCTGCACAAGTGTTCCCTTCTCTAAATATATGAGAGATAAAGAAGTTCAAGGAGGAGAATAGCAACTTGCAACGTGCAAAATTTTTTTGAAGTTGCCAAGGGGGAGTGAATTTCTCTTTGAAAATATTCACCACCAATATAGAATCACACTCTAACTAAAGGTGGTTCCAACCTTCCTTGTGAGCAATCTCCACTACTAGGATTGCAATGTGTAATTCGGTAAAGAGGGCATTGTTGATTTCCAAATAAGTAGCAAAACTTGCTATAAACAACCCGCAGTGATCTCTGAAAATACCACATCCCCCAGCATGGCTAGGAGTAGGGGTGAGTGTGGGACGTGTTGGGATGGGTTAAGAATATCTTTCACCCGTCCCAAAATATTGATCGGGTCAAATTTTGAACCCGAACTCGTCCCTAATTAGGATGGGACACGTGAGGGACGGGTCCAAAATAAGACGAGTCAAGATAAGGACGGGCTCGGGTTGGAAAAGGACAAAAAAACAAATGTAGATTTTTTTCCTCAAATCTTTAAGCATGCACAAACAAATTTATCACAATTTGTATATAAACTCGAGTAAAACCTGCATCTCACATACATCATTATATAAACTACAAAGCGTAAATTGCATCCTTCAAACTAAAGAATATCACAATCACATGACTGAAATGTATAGAAGATATTGAAAATTTTAGAATAATTTAAACTCTCAACTGTCAACATAAGCTGGTGTATTCTTGTAAATGATAAACAACACATGAGAACTGAAATGACAACAACATGACAATACTCAAAAGATCACACAAAAATGAATACAATAAGTAGCTATTAATTGAAAAATGAAACTTAAATTGGAGTACACAAAAATTAAAAATTAATTGGTTTTCTATCAATAAGTGGTGTGAATATGTTGTGTAGGCTTGTAGATATTTGAGTTACGTGGGCTGAACATAATGAGTATTGATAAGTACTTATTCAACTATTCTTGATATATAACTACAAGAGACGGGTCGGGTGACCCGGACATAGTCTCGAACCCGTCCTTTTTTGACGACGGGTCTGTCCCTTTTAATTGGGTTTGTCTTTTTTTTTATTTGGACAGGTCCGACTCGTCCCTAAGTCATCGGAATGAGACGGATCTACGAGTCGGGTCACATCCTACTCACCTCTAACCAGGAGAACGATGAGCAGACCCATCAATATTATCCCTCAAATAATCACAAATATATCTTTATGTGAGACAATTTATCCCACATTTTGTTGGGCAATTATAAACGTAAAAAGATTAAAGTAAATTAATAAACAAGTCAATTCATATTCTAATATTAGAAAATAAATATTCCCATTATTAGCTTAATTATCTCTAAATATTCTCATTTTGTTTGTAAGGCCTAGATTTATTATTCTCAGAGTTTTTATATGATAATTGTTCTCACTTGAGTCATCCCCTATATATATATGAGGAGGGTTTCGTTCACACCCAAGTTAAGTTACACTAGTTATATTTAAACTTAATCATTCATTTTCTTAAATCTAATGAACCAAATAGATAAGTGCAATAAATGATGAGAGAGAAAAATAGAAATATTAAATAATTTATTACACTCTTTCATTTGGTGCGTTGGATTTAAGAAAATGAATTACTGAAATTGAGCGTAACTACTGTAACTTAACTTGAGTGCAAACAGATCCCTTCTCTCTCTATATATAATATATATAGGGAGCTACTTAAGTGAAAACAGTTCTCATATATAAATTATGAGAACAATAAATCTGGGCCTTATAATCAATCATGGATAGTTAGGATTAAAATATATTATAAAATAAAATATGTAATTATGTTTGTCACTTGTTATCTTACGTTATAACCAAATCATTGTTGGTTAATTATATTTTAAATTTATTGTACGTTTTTGTTGTAGATAAAACATAGTTTATATGTTATTTGATGATTTTTCAATTTGCTTGTGTCATTTTATAGTATTAAAATTTTCTTTGGTGGTTGTTCAATTACGTACACTAATGTTTTTAAATTTTGAGTATACAACTATTAAATATTGTTATATAGTATCATTAATTTTTAGAATTTTAATGTAAATCGAGTTAACTAGTCCAATAATTGACCCACTAGTTAGACCAATAATTCATTGACCCAGTATCCTAACCAAGTCATTGACCAGTCTGAGTTTAATAACATTACACTTAAGATTGTATTTAGCTTGTGCATCACTCTTAACTTGCTTATGCATTGTTTGGATTTCAGTTCTAGCTATTCCTCTTGAAGGATAGATTAGTTTATCATTATTTCCCTTTATGGCAATCTGTTAGGGAAGTTATTTAACTATTTACTATAAATAGTAAGTAGTTATTCTTTGTATGTAAGATATTCAATTGAATGAAAATGAATTCAAATTTCTTCTCTAAGGATTCTAAGAATTACTTTTGAGTTAATTGATATGATGTCACCTCTATTGCTTGAAATTCAAATTGAGGTTATTTAATGCATTTATTTTTCCATGTAGCTTATTACATTCTAAAGATGCAAAAAAGCTTATTATTTTTTTACTTTCAATTTTCAAACAAATCTCACGCTGTATAAACATTAATGTAGGTTTAATAAATATTTTACAGCAGATGATATTATGAAATGGAAAAAATAACAATTAAATTAAAACAATAATTTCAATTAACATTTTACTAGTATTATAAAATAAACATTTGCCACCCAATTAGTCAAAGTTGTTAATATTATATTCATCATCAAATGGTCAGGATATTAATATAATAAGATATAATTAATGTTCACTAATTAAATCATATATATACTTATATTTCGGTGAAATTATAAAAGTATAAACAAAGATATTGTATATTTAGTTCTCCACAATTTCATTTTGGTAAAAATTAACTTAAAAATTCATCATACTAAATAAAAAAAACAACTAGTATGACTTATAAGTATGTCTGATTTAATGAGTTTCGCTATTATTGTGTGAAGATATAATTGATATATCACATTCGTATGGAGACTGATTCATTACTTTTCTAGTTTAAACTGCCTTTACTATATGATTTTAACATCTATTCAATTAGGTCATCTTTAATTAGAAATTTTTTTATTTTAACATATATCCCTTTTCAATAATTTTTTGACATAATTTTTCCTTTTTAATTATAGATCCACAATCCCAAGCCATATTATGTACCTTAATTGTTTCACAACCCAATAAAAAAATATTTAATTCATATATTCTTTAATTTCAATACAACATGCATTCCTAATATACAAATTTAACGTATTTGCTAATTTTTTATTCAAAATTTACTTATTCATCACCCACCTTAAATTTTGTTTGCAAATTTTAAAATTTATTTCCATATTATATTATTATTTATAAATATGTATTAAATACATCACTTGTGTATTCCTTGTTTCGTAAATGGAATTATGAATTGATAAAATTAAAAAAACTTCAACTACTATTTTAATATTAGAAAAGTAATGACCTATTTTTCTATACCATGAACTTTCTACTGCCTTCTTAAAAAGAGTAAACATGTCCCTATTAGAGTATCTATAATAGAAAATTTTATTTTATTTTGACTTGATATTTATTTCTTTTTTAATGTTATTATTTATTATGTAAGTTCGATTTTTTATTTATTATAAAGAAACATTGAGAACCCAAAACTCACTTTACGTGCATCTATTCAAATTCAAAAAATATTTTCAGTACATTCATCAAATCAATCATATCTTCTCAAAAAATTCCTCTTACATTTTTCTTAATTTCATGTTTTAAATTAAAAAGAAAAATATTACATCTTCTAAAAATACAAACATAAAATCCTTACAATTATTAAAACAAATAACATATGTCACACTTTTTCAGTTTCTGTCCACGTGAAAATAATATATGTTATGTTTTAAAGTTACAAATGTCATAGACATATGGTTAAAAGATTTGAAGATATAACATTATACATTCTAAAAGTTTGTATCTCCTACCCTCTTTAAGTTTTCACCCATCACAAAAATTTTAAAAATATTAATGTCAACCAATCGAGTTTCGGATAGGATCCTCTCAAATACTGGAGAGCTTTGACAGAACGATGCTTTGACAAATTGATCTACAATTATAGGGAAAAAGCATATATAATACATCTTTTTAGGATTTTATTCAAACCTTATTAATTCGAATCATCATGTCATAAGTCATAAAGGAATCTAGTACTAGATGAGAATTGAGGCACTGACGAAAAACATATTGGCAAATATGATTTTATGTTTTTGAATAAAAAATACTCCATTTCTCCTTATATTGTGCTGGAGAGTCCGATACTGGGAAAACGTCATACTCGTATCCATTAATATTTGTAACTGATGAGCAATATATTACATACTATCCATAACCTTAAATTAGCATGATTGATGATTCTTGGTGCCTAATTGACTTTGTCTCACATGGTTTAGTGTTTTAGACTTTATTGGACTAATATTCCTAAAATGAGTTAATTTGGGATTATTTGGCCTGAATAAATCTATTATCATTTTCAGATCACATTTGGCACCAATGGCATTTTGGGCATTATGGAAGTCGAGGATATGTGTTGAAGTGAAGATTGTATTTTTAATTTAGGAGTTAGTTTTNAAATCTATTATCATTTTCAGATCACATTTGGCACCAATGGCATTTTGGGCATTATGGAAGTCGAGGATATGTATTGAAGTGAAGATTGTATTTTTAATTTAGGAGTTGTTTTTATTGTAATTTAGTCTTGGGCCCATTGTTTAGGCCCAATTCGGTTTATGTGTGTTGGAGGGGTTAAATTCGGATTCCCCACTCCATACACACACACTTCACTTCAGTTTGCCTCATTTTGAAACACAAAGACATTTCCGTTTTCCCTCTTTTTGGCTCTGCTAGGGTTTCACCCTTTTTCATTTCTCATTTTCGGTTTGCTCTTCCATTGCCATGGAAGGATGACCTTAAGTTGATGTTCACTATTAAAGAGGGAATTATGGTTATCTGGCCTACAAAAGTCCTCATGGTTATGTATGGGTTTGTATCATCGTCATCTAGACTACTATCATACGGGATTTTCGATTCCCGCATTATTTATCATCTTTAGATTGATACATCAAATGAGAAGATCATGAATGTGGATTCTCGACTGCACTTGGTGAGTGACAATCTAATTCACAAGATAGGAATTTCTAAATATCATATAGGATGGATGTATTAGTATGATTATAACTTTGTCGTTGGTTTTGATTTATGGAGTAACAAATTCGGAAGTTAATGGTTGGAATTTGAAAATAATCTTTTGAAACCGAGGATTGAGTTGTGAACAAACGAACCAAAGGGATTTAGCCGCTTTATTACATTGCTTAAATAATGTTTCTGAATTTGATTTATGTTCATACTATCCAACAACAAAAAACCCCTTGTGTGTGTGAGTATAAGGTGTTTGAAGCTTTGCTTGAAAGATAATCCTTGGGAAACGACCTAGGCCTCACTTCCTAGTACTGCAGTTTTAATTGTTATATTATTTGTATCGGGTACGACCTCGATCAAATTTGGCACCGCTGCCGGGGATTATTGGTTCTTGTCAAAGGTTCTTGAATATTTGATGCATCAAAGTTAATCACCTTGCTGCTAGTTGTGAGATACAAACAAGTAGTGACTAGTTTTACTGTTGATTTTCTATTTTTGGCATAACTTTGGAATCTTTGATCAGAATTGAACATATTATATATGCATTTGGGGTAGAAAAATCCAACGCTTCTTTCTCTACACACTGCATCTGTAGAAGCCTACTTGAAAATCCAAAAAGAGTCTGTTTACTATTTCTTTTTTATTTTACAAGTTTATTTTTCCAATTGTTTTGATTTTGTTGCATTTAATTAAATTAGTTAGGCTTTGAGTTTTGTCCTGAAACTTTTTGTGTATGTTTCCTATGGTATTAGGATTTTATTGATGCAAA
>NC_032012.1:14474859-14477600 GCF_001865875.1 Lupinus angustifolius
ACTCTTTGCATCCAATAAATTCTGAAATTGATAGAGCATTTCATAGTTTGGTTAGACAAGTTAGGAATTTAAATTTAGATAGTGAGTCTTTTCATCTTAGTGTTAATCTACCTGATAGTGATACTGATTCTGCTGTTTCTATGCATTCTGCTGTTCCTGTGCATTCTGTTGTTTCTGTGCATTATGTGGCATACTCTGAAAATATGGCTGAACCACCTCCAATCCCACGTGAGAGGACATTAAGGGAGCTGGCTGGACCTGATTTCACATACGAAAGCTTGTGTATCCAGTATCCCAATGAGGATGTGCCATATGTGCTCAAAACTGGACTAATCTATTTGTTGCCTAAGTTTCATGGACTTGCAGGTGAATGTCCTCATAAGCATCTTAAGGAGTTCCACATTTTATGTTCCACCATGAAGCCTCGTGATGTCCAAGAGGATCACATATGTTTGAAGGCATTCCCACATTCACTTGATAGTGCTTCAAAAGATTGGTTGTATTACTTGGCCCCTGGTTCTATTACTAGTTAGGATGAATTGAAGAGAATCTTCCTTGAAAAATTCTTTCCTGCCTCCAGGACCACTGCTATCAGAAAAGATATTTCTGGCATCAGGCAACTACATGCAGAAGGTTTATATGAATATTGGAAGAGATTCAAAAGACTTTGTGCAAGCTGCCCCCATCATCAGATCTCTGAACAACTCCTCCTGCAATATTTTTATGAGGGTCTGAACAACATGGAGAGGAATATCATTGATGCTGTTAGTGGTGGTGCACTTGGAGATATGACCCTTTTTTAGGCTAGAGGTTTGATTGAGAAGATATCTTCCAATTCTCAACAGTTCAGTGCAAGAAGTAGTGATGCTATAATGGTCAGAGGTGTTCATGATGTTGGGACAGACTCGGTGAGGCAAGATAAACTTGAGAAAAAAATCGACTCCTTTGCTACCTTGGTCACTCAACTTGCCATAAATCAACTTGTCTATAAGTAGTAATGTGTTTAACTCAATAAAGTGTGCATGTTTAGAAGAAAATTCATAAAGAAATCCAATTGTGTTTTCATGCTAAAAAAATTGTGTAGACCTTGTGAATAGCAAGTGATTAGTGTTATGAGTTTGACTGATTTCAGAATGTGGATGCATAAATCAGACACAGACTGAATAGGTTGAATAATGAACAATTTAATCAAAGGAAAATAACCTTCAAACTGGTGAGAGAGTGTATCCAAATACAGATGAGTGACTTTACTGGATTTTGTCAATTAGCTTTGCCTGATTTTTGTGTCAATTGCCATTAAGCATGGAATATCAAGGAAATGTAGTAATCCTGCTATTGCATCTAGTGAACCTTCATTAGAATAATTGGTGAGGCAAATGACATTGCAGAATATGCAATTCCAGCAAGAGACTAGAGCTTCCATTCAGAGACAAGAGTCCTCCATTCAGAATTTGACCATCCAGATGGGGCAGATGGCTACTTCATTAAACAAATTGCACTCTCAGAATTCTTATAAGTTGCCTTCCCAAACTGTGGTCAATCCGAAGAATGTGAGTGCCATCACTCTAAGGTCAGGCAAACAGATTGAAGTTGATCTAGCTGCATCAAAAATGAAGCAACTCATTTTACAAGAGACTGAGAACACTAGTGAACAAATTCTTGCTAGTGAACCTTCCACAAGTGTTGCACAACCATCTTCCGTTCCTCTTCCATTTCCTCCAAGAGCCATTCAAAGTAAGAAGATGGAAGGGGTAGACAAGGAGATATGTGACACATTTAGAAAGGTAGAGGTGAACATACCTTTATTTGATGCAATCAAACAAATTCCAATATATGCAAAATTTCTAAAGGAGTTATGCACTCACTAGAGGAGGCTAAAAGGTAATGAGAGGATCAGCTTGGGAAGAAATGTTTCAGCACTAATAGATAAACTTGTTCCTCGCATTCCAGAAAAATGTAAGGACCCAGGTACATTTGATGTGCCCTGCATAATAGGTAATAGCAAATTTGAGAATGCCATGCTATATCTAGGTGCTTCTATTAATATTATGCATATGTTTGTTTTCATGTCTCTTTCACTTGGACCTACGCAACCCACTGAGGTAGTGATTCAATTAGCAAATAGGAGTACTGCTTACCCTACTGGTTTGATAGAGGATGTCTTGGTTCGGGTTGGTGAACTTATTTTTCCTGCTGATTTTTATATTCTCGATATGAAAGAGAGATCCTCCCGTAACACAGTTCCTATCATTTTGGGGAGGCCATTTTTTAGAACATCCCGAACCAAGATAGATGTCCATGTTGGAACATTATCTATGGAGTTTGGTGATATTGTGGTCCGGTTTAATATTTTTCAAGCTATGAAGCATCCATCTGAGGACCATTATGTGTTTCATATTGATTTACTTGATGAATTAACTAATGATCATATCTATGATTTTCTTAATGATTTTGATTCTATGTCATTGATAGACTCATCCACTTATCATACATGCACTGATTCTGAAATGTGTAATTCTTGTATTGATGAGTTTCTGCATATTTATGTTGATCCAAATGTGGTAGAATCATATTGCACTAACCCAATTGTTGCAGATATCATACAGCAATCTGATTTACTTGTCCATGTACAAGCTGCATAATCTATATCTGCTACTTTGGTTCCATCTGTTTTGCAGGCACCTGTATTGGAGCTTAAACCTTTGCCTGAAAACCTCAAGTATGCTTACTTAGAGGATGAT
>NC_032012.1:14477700-14478534 GCF_001865875.1 Lupinus angustifolius
GAGCATTTTCAGTGACTTTTTAGAGAATTGCATAGAGGTGTTTATGGATGATTTTACAGTTTATGGATCTTCATTTGATGCATGTTTGTATAGTATGGATAGAGTTCTTCATAAATGCATCGAAACTAACCTTGTTCTAAATTACGAAAAATGTCATTTCATGGTAGAGCAAGGCATAGTTTTGGGGCATGTGATCTCAAATAGGGGAATCGGGGTAGACCCTGCCAAGATAGATGTTATTTCACAATTGCCTTACCCCTCTTGTGTGCGAGAGGTTCGTTCTTTTCTTGGTCATGCAGGTTTCTATCGCAGGTTCATTAAAGATTTTAGCAAGAAAGCTCTTCCAGTATCCAACCTATTGCAAAAGGATGTGGTATTTGATTTTGATGAGAGATGTATGGAGGCATTTGATTGCCTCGAGACAGCCTTGACCACCACCCCTATTATCCATGCACCTGATATGACAGTCCCTTTTGAGCTGATGTGTGATGCTTCTAATTATGCATTGGTGGTTGTCCTTGCTCAGAAAGTGGACAAACTGCCTAGGGTAATTTATTATGCTTCTAGGACTTTAGATGATGCACTAGCAAATTACACCAGAACTGAAAAAGAGCTTTTAGCTTTTGTATTTGCTCTGGATAAGTTTAGGTCTTATTTGCTTGGTTCTAGAATTGTTGTTTTCACTGACCATGCAGCTTTGAAGTTCCTATTGAAGAAAGTTGATTCTAAACCAAGGTTGATTAGATGGATGCTCTTGCTCCAAGAGTTTGATTTGGAGATCCGTGATAGGAGTAGAGCACAAAATTTGGTGGCTGACCACTTGAGCAGGATTGA
>NC_032012.1:14478634-14479245 GCF_001865875.1 Lupinus angustifolius
TTCTTTTGGCTTTTACTATATTCTACTTTATGTTGATTATGTTTCTAAATGGGTGGAAGCTAAGGCCACCAGGACTAATGATGCTCGGGTTGTTATGGATTTTGTTAGGTCTCACATTTTTTGCAGGTTTGGCATACTCATAGCCATCGTTAGTGACCAAGGCACCCACTTTTGAAATAGATCCATGCAAACTATGCTCAAGAAATATGGGGTTGTTCATAGAGTTTTCACACCTTATCACCCCCAATGTAATGGGCAAGCTGAGATTTCAAACAGAGAGATAAAGCGGATTTTGGAGAAGATGGTACAGCCTAACAAAAAGGATTGGAGCAACAGACTTGAGGATGTTCTTTGGGCACATAGGACTGCTTACAAGGCACCCATAGGGATGTTCCCTTACGGGTTGTTTTTGGTAAAGCATGTCATATTCCTGTAGAGATAGAACATCGTGCATACTGGGCTGTGAAAACTTATAACTTGGCTCTCGATCAAGCTGGTGAAGAAAGAAAGCTCCAATTGAATGAACTCAATGAGATCCGCTTAGAAGTCTATGAAAACTCTACGTTCTATAAAGAGAAGACCAAAAGATTCCATGATAACTTGATTTCTAG
>NC_032012.1:14479345-14492369 GCF_001865875.1 Lupinus angustifolius
AGGTTTCTAGTTTTTGTGATCTTCTTGCATGACTCACTTTGGTGCAAATTGGTTAGCATAACATTATTTCTTGATTTTGCCCAGGAGTGCAAAAGGTTAAGTGTGGGGGTATTTGATGAGCAATATATTACACACTATCCATAACCTTAAATTAGAATGATTGATGATTCTTGGTGCCTAATTGACTTTGTTTCACATGGTTTAGTGTTTTAGACTTTATTGGACTAATATTCCTAAAATGAGTTAATTTGAGATTATTGTTTAGGCCCAACTCGGTTTATGTGTGTTGGAGGGGTGAAATTCGGATTCCCCACTCCAAACACACCCAATTCACTTCACTTTGCCTCATTTTGAAACACAAAGACATTTTCGTTTTCCCTCTTTTTGCTCTGCTAGGGTTTCACCCCTTCTTGATTTATCATTTTCGGTTTGTTCTTCCATTGCCATGGAAGGCTAAATTTCTGAACTAAGTTCCTTTGGTAATGTATCACAACTCTTGAGGTTTTGTTATTAATGCATTTTCGGTTTCTTTATTGTTGATTTCTTCTATCTTATTTCTGAATATGGTTTGATTAATGTCATTGTTTAGAAACTGGTTTGTTGAGTTTATCTTCACTTAGTTGATTTACTCTCTCTAGTGCATGAATGCTTAGTTCGTGTGAATTTGTTAATCGTTTCATGCTTATACTGATTTCACCTAGTTTGAGGTTTAGGTTCTGGAACTTTGAATTGATTATCGTTTAGTTAATTGATTCTCAACAAATTCGGAAGTCAATGGATTGAATCTGAAAATAATCTTTTGAAATTGAGGATTGAGTTGTGAAGAAACGAACCAAGCCGTTTTATTACATTGCTTAACTACTGTTTCTGAATTTGATTTATGTTCATACTATCCAACAACAAAAAACCCCTTGTGTGTGTGAGTATAAGGTGTTTGAAGCTTTGCTTGAAAGATAATCCTTGGGAAGCGACCTAGGAGTCACTTCCTAGTACTGCAGTTTTAATTGTTATATTATTTGTATCGGGTACGGCCTCGATCAAATTTGGCCCAGTAACAACTATTGCTGGAATTCCCGACATCAAAATAAAGCATCCAGCCACTAAATTTCATGAATCCATGGATTAATAATGTTTGAATGATGTGTTCCTTTAATTTTTCAAACTTGGAAAATAATATTTTTTTTTTTTTTTGAAGGAGATTTCATTAATTTTTGTCTTTTTAGTGATGCCAAATTTAGGGATGACAAAAATATTTGTTCAGTGGGTACTTCCTACATTACTCGTAAAGGGTATCTATAAAATATTTTATGGATGAGAACATGTATTATAATATTTGTTGTGCAGGTACTTGCATATTTATAAATATATTTTTAGTTAAATATTATATATATATTAAATATTTTTTATAAGTATTATCTATTTTATTATTATTTTATAATGAATTTCAGTGATTAAAATGTAATAATATATTTTACGTGTCATAAAATTTATTATTCATGTAATAATTATTTTACATATTGATTATTACACAATATATAAATATATATTTAAACTTATAAATTTATTGGAGACCCACTTATATTTGTTACTTGCATGAGGACTCATTAATAATACGAGCATGAGTATAGGAAAGTATCATTCATACTCGTTCCACCCGTTGCCATTCCTATACAACTCTTTATTATCTTGTCTAAATGCACTAATTTTGTAAACCAAGTTTTAGAAAACATTAATATATGCATCGAGAACATTTAAAGTTGAAAGAAAAGGATATATACAATGACAATATATGAGTTTTATATACTGTTATTACATTATACACCATTGATACTTAATTATCGTTACTTTTTAAAAAAGTAATTCAAATGAATGGTGGATGATGAAACGCATGTATATAAATTTTTACATTATCCGTGCATAGATTTTACACTCTTGAATATAATTATCTGATAATAATGTAATCATTGTTAAATTCTAAGTTTACAATAGTTCTTATGTTCAACTCTGTTGATTAAAGATATGTCTTTAACTACTTTGATTAAATTTACATAGTACCAGAACTACAAATTGTTACATGGCAAAAACATATAGAATCACATAATTGTAACTATTGACTAGTTTAAGAGTAATATGAAAGCTAAACTTTTATAGGAGTTATGTTCTCCTTCAAAATATCACATTACATCATTGTGGCTTTTTCTTTTAATCAAAAGTTAAGATTTTACTTTTAATCATCTTTCTGCCTGCATACATTGAGGTTGCAAGTTTCTCTGCCTGCATACATTGAGGCTGCAAGTTGCTCTGTTTTTCAACTTCAACCTGATCATATCAAGCCATTCTTGATTCTTTTTGTATAAGTGATTTAGCAGTAGAACTCTTAGCCTTTTTGGCACGTGATTAATATGTTTAGTGTGTTAGTTATTAGTTAGTTTGCTTGTTAAGAAGTTGTTTTTCTGTTACTTCTTTTCCAAGCAAACTTCATTCGGTTAGCAAGCTATAAATACAAATGTTTGCTGGTTTTGTAAACACACTTTGAATAATCAATACAATTCAATACATTTTTACATTCTCTCCTCATTATGAAGTCTTTTATGGTATCAGAGCTCTCCAAGTGAGAGCTCTGCTGCTAAATCATTTACACATCTCCATCTTCTTGCCAATTCTTCACATCTTGTTCACAAGAAAACTCACAAACATGGACGCTGAATCAGATCAAACACAGCATACATACCAGAATCCAGATGCAACACAAAATCCCTATTACTTACATCCTCGTGAATATCTAGGCTTTACTTTGGTATCTCCTCCCATTGATGGAGGAAAGTACCAATCATGGTCAAGATCAATGAAAAGGGCACTTAGTTCGAAGAATAAGTTCAAGTTTGTTAATATAACAATACAAGTTCCTCATCAATCAGACCAGATGTATGATGCTTGGGAGAGGTGCAACAACATGGTGATATCTTGGATCACAAGATCACTAACACAGCAGATTGCTCAAAGCATCGTGTATATATAAAATGCACAAGAATTATGGGATGACCTTAGGGAACGATTTTCTAAGGGAGATCACTTTAGGACATCCGATCTACTCCAAGAAATTCATTCAATGAAACAGGGTGAAAGGAACGTATCTGGATTTTACACAGATATGAAGACAGTTTGGGAGGAACTAGAATCTCTAAGGCCTCTTCCAACATGTTCTTGCCCTGTAAGATGTAGTTGCGGCATGTCTAAAACTATAAGAAATTATAGAGAATATGAATATATCATATGTTTTTTGAAAGGCCTTAGTGAACAATTTGACACTGTGAAGGCTCAGATTCTTCTCATGGAGCCTATGCCATCCATCAACAAGGTGTTCTCATTAGTCTTGCAGCAAGAAAGGCAACATGAGGGTCTAGGGTATGACAACAAAAGGATAATCAATTATGTGAATTCAACTCAGCCATGGAAGAATCAAGCAAACAGAAATTCTGGTAGATCAAACACAAACTTCAACAATAGAAAGAAATACCAAGGAAGTGGTTGGACATCTACTTATCCTAAGCCCTCTGGTGCAAATAGCAACAATAAAGTCTGCAGTTTTTGTGGAAAGGATAGGCACACTGTAGAAACATGTTACTTCAAGCATGGGTTCCCTCCAAATTTCAAGTTCAAGGCTAAGCAAGAAGATGGATCAATGAACAACATTCATACTGATCATGAAGCAAGAGATAAGAGGCAAGAAACAAGTCACATGGACATAAGCATAGAGCAAACAGAGCAACCTCTACACATCAGCAACAACCATCAGCACAAGATTAACCAAGTTAGCCAAGATCACCACAGTAATGACAATCCTACTATGTCAGGTACAATCCTTAACACTCAAACTTGGATCCTTGATAGTGGTGCCACTGATCATGTCACTAATAATGCATCAAACTTCACAAGTATTAACACTATCAAACCAATACATGTGAAACTGCCAAATAACATCACTATGATTGCTCAATACTCAGGAACTATTCACCTAACTCATGTTCTTTCCCTTTATGATGTTCTATACTTACCTAGTTTTAAATACAATTTGATATCTATTTACAAACTTGCTTGCTCCTTAAGATGCAGGTTTGTTTTTTATAAGAACCTTTGTTTGATTCAGGATATGACTTCCTCGAAGACGATTGGTCATGCTGAATAGAAATCATAAGACTACTTCACATGTAATAGGATCTGTTAATAAGTACAATAATCATAAATTTGATGTTTGGCATTTTAGATTGGGCCATCCCTCTTTGCATGTTTTACAAAGCATGAATAAAATCTTTCATTTTGTGAAGTTTGACTCCAATCTTGTTTGTGATATATGCCACACTACTAAACAAACTAAGCTTTCTTTTCCTAAGAGTACATCTCATAGTTCACAACCTTTTGACCTCATACATATGGACATTTGGGGGGCCCTTAGCCTTCCCACCATCCATGGTCAGAAATACTTCTTGACCATTGTAGATGACTTCAGTAGATATACATGGATTCATCTTATGACTAACAAGGGAGAGGCAAGAAAACTGGTCCATAACTTTTTTCAACTAGCCAATACTCAATACAACAAAAGAATCAAAGCCATTAGAACTGATAATGGCTTGGAATTCATACAACCTGAGTTTTATGCTAGTCTTGTTGTCATACACCAAAGATCTTGTGTTGAAACACCTCAACAGAACTAAGTGGTCGAGAGAAAACACAAACATATTATGAACGTTGCTAGATCTCTGCTCTTTCAATTCAATATACCAAAAGAAAATTGGGGTCATGCTGTCATTCATTTTGTTTTCTTGATCAACAGGTTACCCACTCCTGTTCTCAATTTTAAGTGTCCTTATGAGGCCCTATTACATAAAAAACCTAATCTCAGTAATCTTAGAGTGTTTGGTTGCCTTGCCTATGCCTCTACCCTCACCAACAATAGGACTAAACTTGATCCAAGAGCCACCAAGTGCTTATTCCTTGGATACACTGATGGGACCAAAGGTTTCCTCTTATATGATATGCATCTGAAGAACATTTTCTTGTCTCGAAATGTAATGTTCCATGAGCATGTCTTTCCATGCCATGATACACAATGCATACACAAGCACACTTTTGACACTACTGAAATTGTGGAATCCTCCCCATCCCCTGCCTCACAACCTCTCCTTGACTATCCATTCATCAATGAGACCACCAACACTGCACCTTCCCATACTGACCATAATTCCCTACACAACTCACCTATGCCACCATCCTCACCCATCCATACTGAGATCACACCAAGAAGATCCCTTAGACCTTCACATCCTTCTAGATACCTTCAGGACTATCACTGCAATTATTTAGCTTCTGTGCCCATCACACAAAATTCTACCATCAAGCACCCCCTTAACAATGTCCTATGCTACAAGCACTTATCCACTACACAACTCCATCACATACTATCCATCACCTCTCACATTGAGCCTATGACATACAATAGATACATCAAGTCTACTGATTGGATTAAGGCTATAAACACTAAGTTACAAGCCCTGCATCTAAATAACACTTGAACCCTTGTCACTCTTCCACCCAACAAAACTGCCATTGGGTGCAAATGGGTTTATAAACTCAAATACAATGATGATGGCAGCATTGAAAGACACAAGGCACGCCTTGTTGGAAAAGGGTATAATCAAATAGAGGGATTGGATTATAATGAGACTTTTGCCCCTGTAATCAAGCTTACTACCATCAGATTACTCCTGGCTCTTGCTGCCATG
Organism: Lupinus angustifolius; assembly: GCF_001865875.1. Lineage (NCBI taxonomy): Eukaryota > Viridiplantae > Streptophyta > Magnoliopsida > Fabales > Fabaceae > Lupinus > Lupinus angustifolius. Next base: position 14,485,129 of record NC_032012.1, read on the forward strand.
AAAGGATGGACATTGCATCAACTTGATGTCAATAATGCCTTACTCCATGGAGACCTTAATGAGGTTGTTTACATGACCTTACCCACTGGTGTTCACAACTCTAAACCCAACCAAGTCTGCCAATTAAACAAATCACTATACGGCTTGAAACAAGCTAGTAGGCAGTGGTTTGCCAAGCTATCCAACTCTCTTCATTACTTAGGTTACAAGCAATCCCAACATGATCATTCCCTCTTTACTAAAACACATGATACCCATTTCACTGCCCTGTTAATCTATGTTGATGATCTAATCTTAGCAGGGGATGATTTGACTGAAATACAATCTGTAAAGACCCATCTTGACACTCAGTTTAAAATCAAGGACTTAGCCACATTAAAATACTTCCTAGGCCTTGAGGTAGCCCGGTCCAAATTAGGAATAACCTTGTGCTAGAGAAAATATGCCTTAGATCTTCTCAATGACACTGGTTTCCTCACTTCTAAACTAGTTCCCACACCTATGGTTAAAAACACCCATCTACATCAGCAAGACAGTGATCCATTCCATGATCCCCTCTTGTACAGACAACTAATTGGCAGATTGCTTTACCTAACAAACACACGACCTGATTTAAACTTTGCCATACAACAACTCACCCACTTCATGGCTGCTTCTACTGTTAACCACTATAAAGCCATGACTCAAATACTTAGATACATCAAAGGCACCCCTGGACAAGGATTGTTCTACCCTACCACCTCTGTTTTGCAAATAAAAGGATTTTCTTATTCTGATTGGGCCTCTTGCCCTGATACCAGAAAATCTATTTCAGGGTACTCCATGTTCTTAGGAGATGCCCTTGTTTCTTAGAAATCCAAGAAACAAAACACCGTTTCTAGATCATCCTCAGAAGTTGAGTATCGTGCCCTTGCTATTGCTTCTTGTGAGATTCAATGGCTAACTTACTTGCTCACTGATTTCCATATTGATTACAAACACCCTGCTCTCTTATATTGTGATAATAATTCGACTAGATATATTGCTGCTAATGCTGTTTTCCATGAGCGTACTAATCATATAGAAATAGATTGCCATGTTGTTAGGGAAAGGTTACAAAACAAACTCTTCCACCTCCTGCCTATTTCCACTTCAAAGCAGGTTGCTGATCTCTTAACAAAACCATTAGAACCTGCACCTTTTTCTTATTTGTTGGGCAAGCTGGGTATACTTAACATATATTCTCCAGCTTGAAGGGGGGTATTAACCTCACCCCTCTCTATGATTGTATTATTACTACTCTAATTGTTTCTGCTTAAGCTTTCTGATTCTTCTATTATGTTTACATATTATGTTTACATGTCTCATTGCATTTTATATCTTAGCCTATGCCTTTAGTGCATGAGGAAGCCTTATAATATTGCAGGCTCTAGCTCGCGATGAAGATAGGGAGACTAGGATCATTGCACACAAGAATACAACACATAAATTTGCCTGCTGCCTCCATACATTGAGGCTGCAAGTTGCTCTGCCTGCATACATTGAGGCTGCAAGTTGCTCTATTTTTCAACTTCAACCTGATCATATCAAGCCATTCTTGATTCATTTTGTATAAGTGGTTTAGCAACAGAACTCTTAGCCTTTTTGGCACGTGATTAATATGTTTAGTGTGTTAGTTATTAGTTAGTTTGCTTGTCAAGAAGTTGTTTTTCTGTTACTTCTTTTCCAAGCAAACTTCATTCGGTTAGCAAGCTATAAATATAAATGCTTGTTGGTTTTGTAAACACACTTTGAATAATCAATACAATTCAATACATTTTTACATTCTCTTCTCATTATGAAGTCTTTTATGGTATCAGAGCTCTCCAAGTGAGAGCTCTGCTGCTAAATCATTTACACATCTCCATCTTCTTGCCAATTCTTCACATCTTGTTCACAAGAAAACTCACAAACATGGACGCTGAATCAGATCAAACACATCATACATACCAAAATCCATATGCAACACAAAATCCCTATTACTTACATCCTGGTGAAAATCCAGGCATTACTTTGGTATCTCCTCCCCTTGATGGAGGAAACTACCAATCATGGTCAAGATCAATGAAAAGGGCACTCAGTTCGAAGAATAAGTTCAAGTTTTTTAATGGAACAATACAAGTTCCTCATCAATCAGACCAGATGTATGATTCTTGGGAGAGGTGCAACAACATGGTGATATCTTGGATCACAAGATCACTAACACAGCAGATTGCTCAAAGCATCGTGTATATAGAAAATGCACAAGAATTATGGGATGATCAGAATTAGTACTCGTTTTATAGATCGTGTATATAGAAAATGCACAAGAAAATGCACTAATGATCAGAATAAGTGTAAAGAGTAATAATCAGGCGCTTCAGTTGCAATCACAGAATTGATGCTTCAGCTACAACCAGCAATTAGGAGAGGTAAACCAGAAAGTCTTTCAGTTAAAACAATAATCAGTATAAATGAATGATCTTAATGGGGTAGTTGAGATGATGGAATGATTAAAGTCAGAAAACGTTTCTGACTCTAATGAGCAACCTAAAAGTTTTTCACATCGGGACACAACCAGTATAAAATGACATGAATCAGAATATGCAAAGGAAAGAGATTACATATACATTACAACACAGAAAAATAAGAGAAACAGACTACAACACAAAGAGAGAGGGAGAACATACTAATAGGGGGATATACACATACGCATACACAACCATAAGAAAAATCAAAGAGGAAACATAAACACATAGGATACGCAATCAAAGAACGCACATACTTTGCAATAGAGAACATATAATCCAAAGGCATACACAGGGAGAAAAATCAGTGAGCACATTAAGTTCACACTTCATAACAATTAGAGACGCACCTACACATATATTGTGAAATCAGAACATCATAGACCACATATCACTATACACAAGAATATCACACGCAACAGGACACGATACAAAGAAATCAGAGATATCATATCTACCCAGAAAAGAGTATCGACAGTAAAGATCAAGAAGGAAACTGAGAATGGATTCTTGAGACAAAAATCAAGGATCAACTAGAAACAAGAAGTCGACATCTAAAGGGTAAATCTCAGGTAAGCTACTCATCCTATAAATATTTACAAACAGAATGCATTTTATTCACTAAATGTTCTGAATACCAAAGAAGATAGGTATCATATAGTCATAACTATAACATAGATCAAGAAACAATAGCGCACATGGTTTAGAAATTTGAGTTCAACTCCCCATGTAATTACAACATAAGAAATGGAAAAGATAATTAAAAAAATTCAATAGAATAAAGAAAGGGGTGATAACCGTGCTCACCCTTGCATCGGCAAATTTGGTGGAATGTTGTTGCCTCCTTTATTCACGGTTACCGTCGGTCAAGTGGGGGAGAATAGAAACCCGAACCACCGCCTTGCGGTGACATTACCGTCGCTCCGCGAGTGAGTAGGAGAAGGAGATGATTTAGGGATTCCATTCCCTTTTGGCCTCCTTCACGTGACTTAGGGATTTTTTCCCTCTTTCAACCTCATTCACGTTTGGTCTGAGTGTTTAAAGTAATCCTTTTTTTGTTTTATCTACTCATTGCTTAATTCTTTCATTATTCTTTTCCTTTTCTTTTTACTTTTATTTCAATTTATTCTTTTACTTTGATTTAGTCTATGATGTTATTTCACTATTTAGGCCATTAATCCACTCGAGTGTTGTAGAAGCCCACTAAGCCAATTCTTATGTCTTTTTACTAATTATTAAATAGTAACTATGTATTTCTCTTTTACAATATGTTGATTTGCTATTAACACTCTAAAATATTCATGAAACATCTTTAAAGTTTTAATGGAATTTTTATAGTGAGGTTATGGTTCAAGTCGTCTCTAACTCCTCTGAAAATGAGAAGAAGGTCTATGACCAACATCATCTCTAAGCTATTAATTCCACATAAAAAAATATCATCATAACCCATTTTTACCCAAATAAATTTTATGGGATTTTTATAGTAAGGTCATGGTTCGAATTGTCTCTAACTTCCGCGAAAATGAGAAGAAAGTCTACGACCAATACCATCTCTAAACTATTAGATCCATTGGATTAAAACAATCATATACTAAATATTTTAAAATCCACAAATCAAATCCACCAAATCTATCAATACCATATCGACATTTTCAAAACAATAACAATCAATCAAATTAACCAACCAATTTTCGAACCAGAACTACGTAGTCTTAATTTCCCTATTGCACCTCAAGGATACGTAGGAGCAAGATGAATTCTTGTCAGACGAAAAAATAAAAAATAAAATATTTTTCTTTAGAAATTAAATTCTTATTAAATAAATTGTTTAAGGGTATAAAAGTCCATTTCATTAGCGAGGGTACCATTTTAACACGGGCGGACGGGGTGCTAATACCTTTCTTAATCAGTAATCGACTCCCGAGCTTAGAATCTCTACTTATAAGACCATATTATCCAAATTGGGCATAAAAAAGAGTTTTCTATGTTTTAACTCCAAAAACGTAGTGACGACTCCAAATAAATTGGGAGAGGTAGAAATCGAGTTTGCCTCTTCCTAAGTTGCAGGGCTGGTCTTCCAACCAAAAATCGGGTCGCGACATTATGTTTCAGAATAATAGGGCAATGATCAGAGAATTCTCTATTCATTGCCCAAATTGTACAATTTGGCCAATCATTCATCCATTCCGGCGAAAGGAGAAACCTGTCCAATCTGCTCAAAGAACCATTACCAGAGTGATATCACGTGAAGCTCCTCCCTATTAATGGTAGATCAATTAACTATGTTTCACCAATCCAATCATTAAACAAATCAACCTCTCTTCTACAAAAAGAATCAGAACCCCTTTTCCTATCAGACACACTCCGCACAATATTAAAATCACCAAAGACACACCATCTACCAGGACCCAACACTGTCTTTACATATGACAGCTCCTCTCAAAGTTGCATCTTTAAATTGATTTGGCAAGCATGGCAGATTTTCACTATGCAACAAACAACTTGAGAAGGCATCCAAAGGAGTCATCTCCTCTAATCGAACTTTCTTTTTGGAATTTTGTAGCGTCCCACAAATAAAGGATTCCACTCGAATTGGCTATTGTCGGAATGACCTCCCAATCACAGTTATTATTACCCCACTGACCACAACAAAAAGAATCATCACACGTCACCATCTTAGTCTCTTGAACCCCAATAAAGTCAACATTATACTTCGCAATTAAACCTCTAACACCCCTCATCTTTATGTTACTCCCCATCCCTCGCACATTAATTGACAAGCAATTCATAAAGAACTATCATCATCCATCATGTTGGTATGTACACTCACCAATCGATCTATTTCTTCTTGAGCAGCAATTTTAGAAATCATTTCATCCTTAGTTCACATTTCATCCTCATCAATTTTAGAACCATCATAAGTAACACATATAGACTTACCTATGCTCCAAAGCTTACGAGGGACTTCTTCCCCCACTTATGAGATGTAACCAATTAGCTGAGCGGACATTTGAATCTGAAATAGAATTATTGATTGAAGAATCTATAATCTCTTCCGGTTTAACAATCTTCCCCTCCTTCAAGCCATCTTTGTGCTTCTTTCTTTCCCTCTAACCACCTTTTTGTTTCTTAACATTTGGCAAAGCTTGGTTGGCATGTTATTGTCTGAAAGATGCAAGGAAAAGAGAGAAGGCAGATAAAGGACCTTTCTTTAACATTCTTCTACTTTTACGCGGGGTGGAGAGCTGTCTAGTTTTTTTTTATGATGGGGCTAACTCTTTGGGAGAAGAATTCTTTAACTCCGAAATTAAGTTTAGAATGATTGAAGTCACATGCATTTTTTTACACCCAACTGATTCCCCTACAGCAGCATTTTGGGCTTCTCCAACATGGCCCAAACACACCTCTTCATTTCCTAAAGTAACGTTAGTTTCCGAAGTCATGTGGCCTTCACATGGATTTTTCAAATCATGCTTCACGTGAATTTCAGGATGAGATTCCAAATGAGATCCATCTAGCCCAACATCAACCATAGGCCCATAAGCCACTTCTAAACCTAAAACTACTCATTTGCCTTTTCTTATTTTTCTCTCTCTCCTAGTCATCTCTTTGAGGATTGTCAACAACCTACTTTAAGCCATCTTCCTGGCATCCCTTTATCTCATCTGATAATGAATTTTTCGAACTAGTGTTTTGATGTACTATTTCCCTTACATCCGTCGAACCAGTTTCAAAAAAACAGTCTTGTACGTCACTTTCACCACCATCTTTCCTCTAAACTACACAATCCCTAACCTCCTTTATCTGAGCAAGTTTCATTTCACCAAAAGTTTTGTTGATGTCATCATCCTCCCTTACCGAGATGGGTTCATCTTCTCCGTCGATATCCTCCTCCGGCCACCACTCACCATCTTTCGACTCAAGATTTTCAGTACATTCTTCCTTCCACCTTACTTTTTCCCCTTCATCTGAAAAACAAAAATTCAAAACAGGATCCTCTTCAATCATTGTTATGTCATAGACTAAGTTTCTAATCAACACCTTCTACACCATTTTAATTTCTTTGCAGACCGAGGTAACAAGCAACACTCGGCCAAAATCAACCTTGTCCACGTTTAAAGTATTGTCATCGACTTTAATAAATTCTCCAACCCTTGTTGCTAGGATCTGAAAAACTTCCATAGACCAGGCAAGAATAAGAACACCCCAACATTTCACCCAGACTGCCTTCTTCGTTCTTTTATCTAAAGGAATCAACTTTCGAACCGACGTGAATAGGGCTTGGTACCAATCCAGGTTCATATTAATGAGCTGATTATAATCCTCATCTAAATCTCCCTTTAGCAGAAATTTCTCCCCTCCATGAAGATTGGCTTCACAGACAGAGCACCTTCCTTTACAAAAATATCCTTGATTGAAGTAACATCCTCCCAATTTTTAACTTCACCAACAAGAATATTTTTCAAGGATTCCTCCTTATTAACTGGAATAGCAAATTCCAATGGCTTCACTGATTCAGCAAGGTGTGACATGTTATTTTTGTTTCCAGACAGTAGGATTTCCTTCCAGGTGGGTTGGGTCCTTCCCAGACCATGATTGTTGATACCATTCACAGGTTTAGACCTGCTTAAGTTATTCTGTGAACTTTGGTGCCTACTTCCTCCCCCATACTCAGGATTAATCCCACCAGTTTTGATATGATGACTTAGAGTCCTA
>NC_032012.1:14492469-14536970 GCF_001865875.1 Lupinus angustifolius
CCCCCCCATCCTCCTTTCTCGAAAATTTTGGAATGTTTATCATAATTTTAAAATTCCCAATCCACACCTTTTCTAATGCATTCAACAACTTTCCTCCTTCATCTTTTTGGTTAAACCTAACAAAACCAAATTTATAGCCTCTTTTATCCCTTTTATGAGGGATGAACACCTCTCCAACCTTTCCCCATTTAGCAAACACAAACCACATTTATGCTACACCATAACTTTCAAGAAAATTTGTGAAGAAAAAGGAAGTGTCGCAGGTTTTAAAATAGCTTGTAGGTTTGAAACGATGTCCCACAGGAGATTGATTTAAGCTTGAAGAATCAAGAACTTTGCTCTTGTTTCTTGATTCCACATTCTTGCCCTTGCTTCTTCCTCGTTCCAAAAAACTAGATCCTCCATGTTGTAGGTCATTTATGTCAATAGCACCACCAAAAGCCTCCCATTTTGCACTTTTACCAGGTTGAAGCTGGTTGAATTTCCCTGTCTCACTCTCTATGATCATTGGATTCTCTAATCTCCCTCTACCCCACTCATATTAATTGGGTGATATCTTTCGTTGATGTTTTTTTGTTTGTGTTTTTGACTTTTTGTACTTCTGAGGTTCTATTGTTTATTTATTCATTATTAGACATTGAGTTATTTTTATTCCACACTTATATCTTCATATATCAAGTCAATCATATTTCACCAAATAATAAAAAATAAATTTTTGTCTGTTTTCATAATTTCTTTTAATTAGTTGGCACTTTTTAATTGAATTGTAATATAATGAGAAACCAAATATTGGAACAGTTGATATCCATTATATAGTTCCTAAAGCTTAATGTGTAAAGAATTGTAGTATCTATCAAATATATTGCATTAAATATTATAATAAGAACCGACTAAAATACAATAATAATAATAAATAAATAAAAACATTCTTCAAATTAAATTATGTTAATTTGTTCTATCAAAAAATGGAATCCTCTAACAAGGTCTTGATCTTGGGCATTGGGGATTTGTAATCAATCTTTTTCTTTCTCTTATTGGTGCATGAATCCACTCTCTTGTATTGCCTCTTCTTTACCGTAAGATCATGTACCCTATGTTTATGTAAATGAGTTTTAGTACCATTAGTACTCATTTTATAGATACATTGGCTTACAAAACAAAATCCTCTAATAGGTCCCTTTAGTATAAATTGATCTGTATTGTTTCACATACAGTTTTTATCAACTTCCTCTATCCTAAGTAATTATATAACTAATTTTATCAACCTTCCTAACTAAGATTTCTACTTATCTTTTTCTTACATGTCTGGACCAAACTTTTTTTATTGTTCTTTAACACATCTATTATTAATTTTATTATTTTTTATATACTTGGCCATTCAATATAACATTTTTGTTCATACTACATTCAGATAGCTTATGCTCGTCATGTCACTTTAATGTTTAAGGTTTAGTCATATAGCACCATCAATGATTTTATGGTTTTAGTCCAAATACAGTTACGACTCCTCTCCAATACTGAACAGGATAGTAAGGTGGAAATACATAGAACAACAAACAAAAAACAATAACATTTTTATCTCTTTAATTTACACTGACATTATATTTTTAGTCTTTAAATACACTAAAAGAACCTAATATTGGAGAGAACTCTAATTCATTTATCTACTTGTTGATAGATACACAATAATCACAAACAACACCTAAATAATTCTTTCATTTTCTCCACACATTTTTAACCCTAAAATTAAAAACAATGAAATTTTGAAGTGAATTTTTTCCCACGTATGTTCTTGCCCCAAGAAAATGTAGTCATCATAAATTTAAGTAACTCATGGAAGAAAGGAGTTCGCTAAGATAGCATGTTTATTTATTACTTTAAAATTGGAAAATGTTTATCACCAATATATATTTGATTGTTCTTCCATCTTAGTCAATCGGGCATCCCATGTTGGCCGAGCTGTGTTATTCTCTGACCGACGATGCTGAGCATTTCATTAATAGCATTTAAGTCTACTAGTATGCCCAACTACCAAGCATCCTACTAGACTAGGGGAAACTATTCCATCCCAGTCAACCGGGCATCTCATGTTGGTCGAGCTGTATTATTCCTTGGCCGACGATACTGAGCATTCCATCAGTGGCATTTAAGTTTACCAGCATGCCTGACTGTCGAGCATCCTTCTAGACTAGAGGCAACTGTTCTATCCCAGTCAACTGGACATCATGTTGGTTGAGTTGTGTTATTCCCTGGTCGACAATGTTGAGCATTCCATAAGTAGCATTTAAGTCTACCAGCATGCCCGACTATCGAGCATTCTACTATACTGGGGGAAACCGTTCCATCCTAGTCAATTGGGCATCCCATGTTGATTGAGTTGTGTTATTCCCTGACCGACCATGCTGCCCAACCGACCAAGCATTCTATGTTGGTTGAGTTGCCTTATTCCCTGGCCGAACATGCTACTCCACCTGGTCGACCATGCTGCTCCACCCGATCAACCGAGCATTCCATGTTAGCCAAGTTGTCTTATTCCATGACCGACCAAGAATTGGGCATGATCAGGAAAAGAGTTTAACCACATGCCTTACAATTGCTTGGACATGGTGGCAACTTCTGGGATCACTACCCTGACATTCCACTACCATGCCGCTTGAAAATCCCACATACCCTCTTACCACACAACAAGGACAAACTGCAATACGGCTACCAGACCTGACACCACCAATAAGTCAACTATGCATAGAGTACAGACCTGCCAAAGTCGTCCAACACGGGAAAAGCAGCCCCCGATAGGCTAGGATGGTTGGCCATGCCAATAGTACCCTCCAGATTCACGTCATCCATCTCAACCACTATAAATAGGGGTTCCCCCAACAGGAAGTATCATTATTCTCTCATCACTTAGAACTTATCACTTGTCATTATTACTCTCTACTTACTTTTTGCCTCTCATTTATTGCTCCCGAGTATTACATCTATAATCTCATACTGAATTGATTGTTGGAGAACCTTTTCAGGTACCTCCACCGGTGGGTCCAAATCTACAATCATCCAAATATCAAAGAAGTCTTACCTGAACCTCTAGTTCAATCCATCCGATCAACAACAAAAGAACAATGCCAAAATAATAAAAAATAGAGAAAAATGATAGAAGGCGATTATTTATAATATTGCAATTAAAACACGAAATTTGAAGTAACTTACAGAAAGAAAAAAACAGAAGTACACACACATGTAACCAATGAAAACTTGTAGACAACAATTTTTGGGTGCTATAATCAAGAAAAATTTCATAGCTTCCCACTCCACTCAAAATTATGGCCTTGATCTCAAAGTAAACCCAATAGCATTCTCCAATTCCTATTTGATGACATAATAAAAGTGGCGTCATAATTCTCTTAAAGCAAGATGATTTTGGTGACATCCCTGACTACTCTATAGATTCATAACTAGTGGCCCAATGTTGTCATGGATGAAAACTCAAAGCAACTAACTAGGTTCTAGCTTAATCTTCAAATTTCCAAGTTTTTTATTTCCACATCCTTTTCATCATCCAATTTTCTTCAAATTTCCAAGCTAAAAGATAGAAAAAATATTATTTTGATGGTCATGATGAATCTACTTTAAGATTCAAGACAATAATCCTTTTCTTGAAAACAACTCATAAAAAATCCAACGAGTCCAATTTAAAGGCCATTCGGCCATGAACAGTCTAATAGGTTCCAAAAACTTCAAGTTCTAACCTTGTATTCATCCTTGTATATGTGTAAGAAGTTGAAGTTAAGGTTTTTAAAATTTATGGATGTTATTCAATTTGTGAGTTTAATTTGAGATTTTCTAAAACTAGTTAAGGTCGAAAAAGCCTTGAAACTTATTGTTTAATGCGCGGATGCTTAAATTGAATGTTTGATATGAAGTAAATTTTGTTGACTTGATATATAAATTTTGACATGATCTTAAATGACTTGGTGTTTGTTTGGTTTGAATTTGAATCTTTAAAGTTGTTAAATTATTTCGAAAAGCCTTGAAAATTGTTGTACAATTAAGTAATTATAGAAGACTGTACTTCAAAAAGTGAGAAAAAAGTGCTTTTATAAAGCTATTTTGAGAAATGAGTTTATAATAAAAGGTTTGGAAAAGAGTATGGTTTAAAAATGAGTTTATAATAAAAAGTTATTCCCAATGTCATAAAAGTAATCCTAAGTTGAAAAGTAATTCCTCAAGAGAAAATTGTTTTTTACCATCATGTAAAAAAATATTTGCAAATAAGTCCTTTTAAAAAATGCATGCAAATTAGTCCTTGTAAAATAAGTTATTTACAATAAAAGCAACAGAGTTTTAAAGTTTGTACAATTATGTCATTTTATCTTACTAAAGTGGCATTACAAATATTATATTTGAAAAAATGTCATCTAAAGATAAATACTAAAGTGTCCCTGAAAAGCTTAATTTTTACAAACAGCTCCTTAAAAGTCTTATATTTTATAAATAACCCTTTACTTTATGATATCTAATTTTTAGTCTCTAATTAAAAATTTATTAAGACAGATCTAATAACTTTAGGATAATAGTACTATGAATTTAATTTAATAATCTCATATTTTATTATAAAAATGAAGTTTTCAAAATCATTCAATCAACTATTCAGTGTTACCTTTTAGAAACGGTTAATCTAAATATGAAACAAAAATGATGAATGAAAAACAACATCTACAAGCATAAAAGTCTAGATTTTTTTTTTTGGTACATAAAAGGCTAGATTTGACAAAAATTAAACATCACAATTTGGAAGTTTCTTTGGCTTCCACCAAGCCATGCAATTCCCCAAGTGAGTTTTTAGCTCCCAGCAACAGTATGATAATAGGAACTGTATTTGATGGAACCACTTGTCTCTAATAATCAACAACTAAGAAGTACAAAAATTCTCTAAATTCATCATGCATTAGTAGCTTCTATTGAAGTGGTTAAATAGTATCATAAGAAAGTTAGAATTAACAATGTTTCTTAGGCTCCTAAGCTCAAGGCCCATAATTAATGAGAAAAATACTAACATAAAGAAGTTACAATTTAATTGTTTTGAACCTAATCCTTCATCCACTTCGGTTTCCTTAATTCTGATGGGCCTAGACATATGAATTTTGGTCTCATCTTCAATTGGGCTACCACATAGACTTCCTTTTTAAGGATTTAATAACGTCTTAGCAAATTAGAATGTTGTGGCCCAAGTGTCTACAGGGAATAAAAGCCCCTTGATTAGGAATTTAGGATCAACTAGATGAAGTAAAAGTTTAAAACTACTAATCTTATGCAAAGCTTTTTAGAAATGGTTTTGTTACGTGAACAAAGTATCTTCTCGTACCAGGAGATAACTTATCTCCTCCCACCAATAAAGGTATGATATTTGTACTATTTTGTTAAGTTTTAGAAATATTTTTATAGAAAATGATTAAATATGACATATTTCATGATTTTAGTGGTCGTAAGGAGATACTTTATTCTCTTTTGTTATTTGTCAACAAACTATATGCTTATATAGTCACTAGGTATGTTAGGAGCATGTGTTTTAGGGACTAAAGTTATGGTAGTGGCATTTATCTGTTATGGGAATGTACCTGTTTGGAAAAATATAGTATTGTTTAGATGATTTTCTCTTCATAAATAAGACGTTGGTCTAGTTGGATAAAATTTCATTGAATTTCAAATACATTAAAATGTTAAATGTTTAATTCTTAAGAGTCATATTTGTTAATAGGAGCAATCAAATGTTAGGAAGAATTTTCTTAGACAAGGAACAACACTGAATAAATAAGGAAATTAATTCTAAGAAAGAAAAATGTTAAACTGAATATTCATCATTCATGCCCATTCATTACTCCAATACAACTTATAAAGCCAAAAGAAAATAACTGAATTGATCTACACCATACATTTGGTAAGATCCTACAGAAATGTAAATTGATAAAACAAAAGTATCTAAGGACAGATGTCCACTTTAATTCATAATGTAATCTTTCTGCCAATTGGGTCTTCTCTGACTACAGTTTGCATAAGGGAACATGGCCCTTATCATCAGACTCCGAAGAAGATCAATTTTTTATCTATAGGATAAGGAGATACATTTTGATATAGCAAAAATCCTGAACAAACTCACTGTTGTACCCATCCAGCACCAGATGCTTTTTTTATAAAATATAGAGAAACGAGCTTCCTTAACAACTGAATTTGTAAAAGGTTGAATAAAACGAGTTTCCTTAAGTGTCAAGCAAAAGTTGAGAGTATGTTTGAGATATTTAAGAATTCTTTTAAGCTGCTGAAAGTGAATTTGAGTTGGCTGATGAATGAATTGAGACAATTTATTGACTGTAAAGGATAGATCTAGACAAGTGAGAGTGAGATACTGCAGTACACTTATGATGCCACAAAATAATTTTGCATCTACTATGGTAGAACCATCTTCCAACTTAAGAGGAGTGGAGGTGCACAAGGGAGTGTTGCATGGTTTTGCAGAAGACATGATAAACTTGTCCAAAATGTAACCATTTTGAGTAAGTAGAAGGCCTTCCTTAATTTGAATAAGTTCAATACCTAGAAAATAATGAGGATAACCAAGATATTTAAGGGAGAACTTGGAAGATAATTCAGTCATAAATTGCTGCAGGAATTTTGAATGGCTTCCAATTAATAAAAAATCATCAACATACACCAAGAGGAATGTTTGAACATGTCGTGCCCCGATTTTTGGTTGCACGACTTTGTTTAGAGTTGTCACTACATTTTATAGTTAAAAATGTAGAAAAATCTTTTAAGCCCAATTACCTTGGGCTTTTGGATTTTTGATATCCAGGTTCGGAAGTCAGTTATAAGGTATGGAAGGTATTAGCACACTACTCGCCTACCTTAAGCGGTACCCTTCATTAAAATATATGAATTTATTATTGTTATTATTATTATTATTATTAAATTTATGATTAATTAATTAAGTATTATGAAGAAAAAAATTATTTATTTTTATTATTGTACCTGACAAGATTGACTTTGGTCCAACGTATCCCTATTAAGGGGATCAAAGCTTACGTAGTTCTTAAAGTAGTAAAATGTTTATTAGTTGAGTGCATTTTAATTATAGAAAATATATTTTTAGTCAAAAACATATAATTTTGCAAGTTTTGCTATAAAAAAAGTTTTTTCATTTTATTATTTCTTAAAAATGGAACTAAATTGATTTTGAGATTTAATAGATTGAAAAGAAGCGGCGTAACGCGACCTTTCGAAGATGATTTGAGAAGAAAGAGGTCTCCAGAGCGACTTTCTCTCCATCTTTGATTAAATCTCAAAATTTATTTATATTTTTTTTTCAAAACATTATTTGTCATGTTTTATTAAAAATGTTGAATTTGTAGAGGTGTGATTTGGGACCTTAATAATAAAATCATAGATTATTTACATGACTATTGATTTGATTAAAGCACAAAGTAAAATACTTTCAACATTTATGATATTATTATTTTTTTGTCTAATACTTTCAACATTCAGAATACTGGTGACTTATTAAAAATAGAAAGATTCTATTATTTGTGATGTTTACTTATTTTCCTTAAAAAGATTGAGATTTAATGCCTATTGTTGCTATTGAATTTTTATGTACTATAATCACTGAATTATTGGTTCATAAAAATTATTTTTACATCTTAATGTTTAGATCATAAGAACTAATACCATATAAAATAATTAGATGATAAAATGAAATTAAATCATACCTAATTGCATAAGGGAAAGGACTCATTTTACACACTATGAGGGTTTGGATCAGGTGCAACGGCTGGAAAAGGGATTGACACGTATTAGATACGGATTGGGGAGGTTACCACGCCTGGACACGAGGCGCGTGTTGACTTGTGGTTCTGGAGGTTGCACGGAGGTTTGCAATACACTCGTCCGCAGCAGATCTCGTGTTCTTCACGGGTTGGTGATCCGGTGTGGCGTTTTATGATGCAGCCGCGTGTGTTTTCGCCTTGTGATTAGCTGTGGCTCTTGGTGATCGCGATGGAAACAAAGTATGCAGATCCAATGACGGTGATGGAACGACGCAGCAAGTGCACAACGCTACCGTAGGCGTGGCTGCACTGGATCACTTAGAACAAAAACAATTCTCTCTCTCACAGTGGCTATGCTTTTTGCATAATACTTTTTTAGTGATTTCTTTTGGAACCAGCAAAATAAAAAAAAATAGGAGCTTTAACCTACTACCACTAACCCCTATTTATAATAAATTTATTTAACCTAATCTAACCCTAACAGATAAAGTTCACTAACTCATAACCCTCCTCATAATAGGCATTCACCAAGTCAGATTTGACTTGGTTTATTATTTTTTAAATTATTAATTTTTATCTTTTAATTAAAAAACATTTGAAATTAGTTTATATATTTACTATTTTTTATACATCTGAATTACTTCAAAAAATAAAAATAAAAATATCTTTGGTTATGTTTAATTTATTTCAAAATTATATTTTTGAAAAATTAAAATAGTAAATCATTTTATTGTTTATTTGGAATTTAAAAGGGATATTTATAATATGTCACCTATGTTATTTATTATAAATTCGAATTTAATTATAAAATTAATAAATAAAAAATTAATTATAAAATTTGAAAAATAAAATAATTATAAAATATTATTTTTATCATTTTTTATTAGAAAAATGACTATTGGCCTTTTTAGGATCCATTTTAATTTAATTCATTTTTCTTACTTTTGTTATTTTGAATTTCTGGTTAACCCAATCCCTTAGATTTAGGAATCTTATCAACATAAATTTAATATTAGTATTTATTATATTTCCTCAATAACATGGTTTTAATTATTTTTATACATTGAAATTAAGTAAAAACGTTTTATTATTTTCATTTTAAACATTTTGGGCTTTTTCTAGGCCGAACAAAAAGTGAGTGTTCACGGAATACCATTGTGATTGTAGATAAATAAAGAAGTGTCACTGAGATTGGTTTGAAATCTATATGATATAACAAAAGCCTTGAGAGAGTCATGCCAGACATGCGGTGCTTGTCCTAAGCCATAAATCGCTTTTTATAATTTGCAAACATGGTTAGGAAATTCAATATGAACAGAACCTGGTGGTTGCTGCATATAGAGATCTTCAACCAGAGAACCTTGTAAGAAGATATTGTTGACATTTGTTTGATGCATGGACCAACCACGACTAAGAGCAAGTGTAAGAACCACCTTAATTGTTTGAGGTTTGACTACAGGAGAGAAAGTTTCGTTGTAATCAATACCTGATATTTGAGTGAACCATTTTGCAACTAGTCTCGCCTTATATCTAACTATGCTACCATCAAGGTTTTTCTTGATTCGAAATAACCATTTGCAGCCAACTAAATTTTGAGGCTCCTCTCTTGGGACCAAAAGTCGGGTGCCATTTTTTAACAAAGCATCAAATTCTTTAGAGCATGCTTATCTCCAATGAGGAACTTTAAGGGCTTGAATCCTAATGGATGATTCAAGATTATCTGGTAGTGCATGTTTGGTGGCATCCAGGATTTTCTTAGGTTTGAAAATGTTATGTTTAAACCTGATAATCATAGGATGACTTCTATTTGGATAGTGGGTATTTGAGGAGGGGGAGGGTTATGACAGGGTTGAGGTGGTGTTGAAGTAGGTGCTGGTGGGGGAGGATCCATTGGAGAATCCAAAATTGATCTTATAAGTATGATGGGCTGCATAGATGGGGCAGGGGTAACGAGGTCGGAATGTGTGATGGCATCATGGTCTTAGTGAAAGGATGATGTGTTGATGATGTAGTATGTGGAATAAGAGTCGGATATGGGAATGAATTTTCAATAAAGTTCACATGTCTGGAGATATATGCACGACTAGACAAATGTTCAATGCATAAATAAGCATGCTGAGATTGAGAGTAACCAAGAAAAATACAAGAAAGAGATTTGGCCTGAAGTTTGTTGTGAGTGTAAGGTCTTAGCCAAGGAAAACATAAGCAACCAAAATAGTGCAACTTATTGTAACTCGGTGCTCTTTTAAACAATAGTTTGAGTGGAGATTGCATCTTTATTGTTGGAGTAGGCATCATATTGATTAAATAGGTTGTTGTGAGGAATGCATAGGACCAAAACTTGGTTGGTAAGTTGGCATGATGTAATAGTGCCCGACCTGTTTCAACAATGTGTCTATGCATTCTCTCAACACTACCATTAATTTAAGGTGTATGAGAAGTAGTAGTTAAATAAGAAATGTCATGTGTGGCTAGGAAAGTTTTCCTTTCCACAAACTCACCACCATTATCACATAAAAAGGAAACAATAGGGAGATTAAAGTATTTTTCAACAAAAGACTTAAATTGAATAAATATGGAAAAAACATCTAAATTATTTTTCATTGGATACAACTATACATATTTTGAAAATTGGTCAACAAAAATTAAATAATAAAGATAACCATCTAAAGACCTAACGTGTAGGTCCCCATATATCAAAGTAAATAAGCTCCAAAGGTTTGTTATAGTGAGATGATGATTTGAGAAATATAACTTGTGACTCTTAGCATAATGGCAGGAGCTACATTCATGTGAAGAAGAGAATTTTATTGGAATATAATGACTTGCAACCAGATATTTTATTATTTTAGATAAAGGATGGCCAAGTTTATGATGCCATGTGGAGATTGACCGAAGACTGGTTGTTTGAGCGTGAGGAAAGATAAAGATCTTGTTTAAGTAGCCCTTACAAAAAAGTCTCACCCGATTTCAAATCCTTTAAGACTAACTATGGAAAAGTTTTGTGGTCAAAATGTTCATATTTTAGCCACTTTAATTTTGTTTTTTTTTGTCTAAATATGAAGATTGTAAAAATTATAAGCCTCTCTAATACTTCTTTGTAGCTCACTGAGCTAAAGTTGTTCTTGGAAATTGCTTAAGTTGATCCTAGATTCATGCATGATTTCTAAACTAAATATTTGAGTGTTTAAACATAAGCATAATAAGAATTTGTTTCAAAACTTTTAGCGAGAAAGCAAAGAAAGAGAAAGGGGAAGAGAATTTGAAGAGAAATAAATAAATAAATTTTCATGTTTTATTTGAAGACAGAAATGAAGAATAGAAGTAAAAAGTGGATAGGACTCCCAAAAAATTTTGCTCTCATTATACGGTGAGAAAGTAAGAAAATTGATGAAATGATTAAAAACCACTTTCATTACTCTATATTATATTATTGTTTATTTATATAAATTTTCTATAATTATTTTTTCATTTATATTTTCTTACTTCCTAATTATTGTTAAAAATAATAATTTGAAATTATAATAATATAATATTTGTAATAAATTTTAAAGTTATAATTTTTAAAATTTTAATTAGTAAAAAGATTTTTTTAATTTTTTTTATTGTAGGATATTTTTGTCATTCAAACATTTATATCTATATATTTCTCTTCTCTTTCTTTTATCTTTCTTTCATAACAAACAAAACAAAAACTTATTCTATTTTTCATATATCTCTTTCTCACATCTCTCTTTTTAGTGAAAGCTCTAAGCATTCCTAGCCATTGCAAGAAACTGGGGAGATAATTCCACATATTAAAAATTGTTGGTCTGCCCCTTATCAAAGAGCCTCTAACCATTAAGACATTTGAAGAGTAAATAATCAAACCACCATACTTTAAACTAAAACATTAAAACAATAATTTTATGAATATTTTTCAGAACTTTTTCATTCATTTTCTTATATTCAATGCGAGACTTTACTTTTAAATAAAACTAACAAAAAAAAATTTGAAAGCTTTTTACTAGGTTGATTAAGAGTTTGAATATGGACAATTATGGAGGAATGATCTGATATTCCAGCAGCAGAGAAGTATAGAGCCTCTGAATGTGTGAAAGCATGCATTTGATTGATCATAGTGTATTTTAGTACAATTGGCCAAATTTCATAACATATTATAGGATTTATAATTTTTAGGGTGAACATATTTAAGATAGCTTTTTTATAAGGGTATAAAAATTGTTAACATGATTTTTACGATATAAAGGAATCCGATTTTTAAGTTAAAGTTGTCCAAAAACAAAAACAATGATGAATTAAAAAAATAGAAAAAATAGTAAGCTTCTTCAGGATTTTATCAGAACCTTTGAGTAATTATAAAACTAAAGAAAAATAATTATGGCTTAAAGCTAGAAAAAATGTAGCAAAGAGTGAAAATTATTTAATTTGACTCGTTTTAATTATCATTTTGATACTTCTTATTTTTTATATTATTTTTATTTTTAAGAAATCAAAAAATATTAATTATTACCTTGATCTATACGTAATTATGTATTATCTTTTTTGGACAATTATATTCATACCGGTGGAGGAATTAAGTGTGAAAAAACTAAAATAAACTCTAAAAATTATCATATAATATTAGAAAAGTGACATATATCAATTATTAATAAATAAAATACTGACACATGACAATTTTCTTGTGATATACAAATATATTAATTTTATAATAGAATATATCATTTTTCAAATTATATGCATCATGCATTATATTTTATATGTGGTTAGTCTGTAAATAAATTTTTTTTTTAATAGAAAATTTCTGTTACTTTTTTATGAATTTTAAATGTAATCTAAACACGAAATTTTAAATTTTGACTATGTAACTTTTTAATTTAACCCTATTTAATTATAAATCTATAATAGGGTGTTTCACATAAAAATGAACTATTTTGATCCCTTAAATTGTTTATGTATATCATTTTAATCCTTCAAAATTAAATAAAAAATCCAAAATTATCACCTAAAAATCAATTGTGGATCAAATTAATCTTTAAAAAATCAAAATGATACATTCTAAAATTTATAACGATGAAATTGAATATTCAATCCAAAAAATTCTACAATGTATTATATTTGCAATGAAATCAGATTCTCATTTTTTTTTATATTTACCTCATACCTAAGACTATTATTATCTGAACTAGTTCCTAGTTTCCTATCTCATCCTTTATCCTATTTCAAATAAGAACCATCTTTATCTGCGTTTCAATTATTCTTCATCTTCACTGTGAACCTTTATTTTACATTTCTAGAACTTCAATTTCACAAACACCCCAAGTGCAAAAATTTGTTTTTTCTTCAATGAATTCATTATCTATAAGTTCCTCAATCCTCATATCCCCACCACTATGCAAATCCCACCCATATCTTCAAATGAAAAACCAACCTATTTTTCACCATCTTAATGGAAATAGCGTTTTCTCTTCTATTTGTATGACACCAAAATTCAATATACCCGCTTTGCTTAAGGCCACTGATTCAAACATTGATGCTCCAGTTTCTATCCCTCAAGAATCTGCATCTTTTATTCCCATTGAAGAGGTTATTGAGAAAGATTGGTCATTTCTTGATTGTAATGAATCCATTTCAGTGGAGGAATTTAAGAGAAACATTGAGTGTATTATAGATGCTGGAAAAGTTGATGAGAGTTCAAGGGTTTTGGTTTCAACTGGGTCTGAAGAGTTTGTGGATATTTTGGTGGATTCAACTAAATTTAAGTCTCTTCTTGTTCTTCATGAGTCATTGTTGACATTGGTTTGTATTAAAGAAAAATATGACAAGGTTAAGTGTTGGCAAGGAGAAGTTATATATGTTCCAGAAAAATGGACTCCTTTGGATGTTGTGTTTCTATATTTCCTACCTGCTTTGCCCTTCAAGCTTGATGAAATTCTCGGCTCTTTGGCTAAAAAATGTTCATCTGGTGAGTTATCTCTTGAATTTGAAAAAATAATGATGTGATTGTTTCGATTTTGTTGCATATTGAATTGTAGAAAACCGAATGAAGTTGCTTTGTTTGTTGGTGATTTTGTATATGAATGAACTATAACATAAGTATAAGCAATCACTCTATTTACTCTTTCACACATATTGTGCATCAAATTATGACTTGAAGCTTTGAGTAGTATTTTTCTGCACTGTTCCATGAGTTAAGAAATTGCTTTTTGAAAAACACTATTTGCATACCAAAATTTGCACATCTATTATTTGCATCTTGGCTCTAAATTTGCTTGTAACTAGGTTTTTGTAACATGATAATCTTTAGATGAATGGTAACTATAAGTTATTAATAATTTAATCTTACCTTTGGTTGTATATGAGAATCTGATTCAGACCTTTAAAACCATGGTTGGTTTTCAGTATCAAAACTGAGTTTCACTTTGTTTAGACGTTTTTAGCAAAGTCAATTATCTTTGGTGCCCAAACATTGGTCCATCGTTACCATGTACGCGGTAACACAAGACATCATTCGTCACTTTTTACATTATTATTACAAGACTTTCTTTATAGCGAACCTGATACATGGTAGGTAAGGTAAATGAGATAATTATGTAACATTGTAACTATGCTTTGGTCACAGAAGAAGTACCAAATTTTCACTTCCCAATTAATCAAAACTCAGTCGTAGGTATTCAACTACTGTTTTGACCACAATAACCTTGCAAAGTTGAATGTAGCCAACCAATAGTGTAAATCCACTCTTAAAAGGAATCAGTATCTATTACTGAAAATCCACTGTTTTTTCTTCATAAAAACCAAGTTCATCGAAACTGAGATTTATAAACACTATAATTCGAAGACAAAACTTACAAGCTTAATGTAACAAAAATGCACCATATGGGCATCAAGCTTGATAAATTTTCTTATCACACCATAA
Source organism: Lupinus angustifolius (assembly GCF_001865875.1). Classification (NCBI taxonomy): domain Eukaryota; kingdom Viridiplantae; phylum Streptophyta; class Magnoliopsida; order Fabales; family Fabaceae; genus Lupinus; species Lupinus angustifolius. The sequence goes on from NC_032012.1 coordinate 14,507,206, forward strand.
ATTTATCTTAGACCAATAATCTTGTCTCATTTGAACCTCATCTCAGTGCTCTCACAAGCTTTCTTCTATTTACTTTTTTTGATTTCATATGTAGGTGCAAGAGTGATTATCAGTCACCCCCAAGGGAGAGAAGTATTAGAACAGCAAAGAAAAAATTACCCTGAAATTATAGTTTCTGATCTTCCTGATAAAACAACTTTGCAAAAGGTAGCAGCTTCTCATTCTTTTGATGTTGCTGAATTTGTGGAGGAACCTAACCTTTATATAGCTGTTCTGGAGCTTAAAAGCTAGAGAAGATATATTTCAGCTTACAACTTGGTTGCACTTTTTTATATTGTATTTTGCTTTATAATTGTTAAATTGAATTTTTTTGGATGAAATTTGGAATTATAAAACCATTAGATTTAATTGGCATGTGAGATTTGCCCTGTTTTGTAAAATCCATGGTTTGTTATTACAATCAGAAGGTCTAGAATGGATGTTTGGTCTAGAATAGTTGTTATCAGCTGTTTTAAATTATGGTTGTGGTTGCAATTGCAGTCACGGTAGCGGTTATTGTGATTGTGGTCATTGTGGCCATTGCGATACGCATTGAGGCCATTGCGGTGTGAATTATTTTGTGAGTAAAAAAATATTTTTGAACCTGATGCGGACCAAATGTGATCCATATGGTTGTACTGTAGCCTGATGCGGCCGTATCATTGTGATTCGATGTCACACTGTAATTTCGGTGTCACTCTGTAATTACGATGTCATGCGGTTATGGCGGTCACCACATCCGCAATAATGCAAAAGCATCACATGATACATGATGTGGTCCATAATTTGAATCGGTGGTTGTTATTAAAGTATTTGTTCTTACAACTAAGTTGATATGATGCCAACTTTGTATCAATGTTGGTTTTACACCTCTTGTGGATTGCATGTAAAGAGATTTAGCTCCTCTGAAATAACAAGTGCACTCTATAAGATAAAGTGAGGAATTATATCAGAAATAAATGGTTGAGAATTTAAAAGTTTCATAATTTGTTATGTATGCCCATTTATCTTTCTTATCATAAACTTAGATTTTTCGATCAATAATTACATTTGCATTGTATCCTCTAAATTACGTGTTTAAGCTCTTCATTAACTATACTGCTTTTAAAATACAAGGACTAAGTATGTCAATGTAACTTACCAAAGTATGATATTCTTGGGATTCACATTTTGGAGATGTGATTAAAAAAACATTCCTTGTACTAAACATCACCTAAAAGCTTTGCAGAAGTTATGAAACACAGACCGAGACAGACACAACACTAACACTTACTACCTTTATACTAAACATTTTGGAGATGTCACTAGTGCATCATTTTATAATGTAAGCATTTTTGTCTCCATACAAAAAATTATAAAATAATACACTATTACCTTTCACTTTTTTTTTGATCAGCAATAACAATTTATAACCAAAAAGAGAGTATTAGGAGAACAAGTGATACTCCTATCCACAACCAAAAAGAGAACAAGAAAAACAACTCAATGGGTTAAAGACCCAAACCGAGAAAGGAATAGAAAAAGAAGGAAATCTTGCTAATATCAAGGTCCATGACTGAAGATGAATAGAAAACATTACCTCCTCCAAGTTCAAAGAAGTCTTCTCAAAGATGATTTTGTTTCTAGCTACCCATATGCACCAGATACAAACAAACCAGATAGACATCCAAAGATGATGATGCCTCTTGTCCAACCGCAAGAAATTCCAATGAGAGTTGAAATGGCACTTCACACCAATCGGGAACACGGAACAAAAACCAAACCACCCGTATACTTTTTGCCAAACTCCATAAGACCAAGAGCAAGAAAAAAACAAGTGATCGACAGACTCATCCTCCATACCGCAAAAGATGCACCTAATTGGGTTATGCTCCCCCAACACTCCACGACTAGCCAGGTTCAAAAGGGTAGGCACCCCATCCTTGGAGACCCTCCACGCTAGGCATCTCAATTAAGGAGGAAACATTACATAGCAATAACCTTTTGAAAAAGATGTTATCAGGACTTGTTACCTCATTAAGGAGAACCAAATAAGCATTTTGAACCGAGTAAGCACCATCTTTAGCATAAATCCAAAGCCATCCATCCTCAGCATCTGTGACTAGTTTTACATCCTTCAGGCAATTGAGCAAATCCTCTTCGTCACGTTTTTCCCAGTCAAACAATCTCCTCCTCCAAATTAAAGACCAAAGCCAAGAACCATCCCTCCATTCTCCCAAGGAGCTAATGCAAGCATCCTTGTCAAGAGCAATCTGGAACAACCTCTGGAACCTGTTAAAAAGGCAAACCTCACCAACCCACAAATCTCTCTAAAACACAATACACTCACCGTCTCCAATTCTCCTACGCACACTCTCTGAGAACCAACCATTGTGAACCCCGAAAAGCCTATTACCCAGACACCCTAAATCCCTCCACCAGGGAGAGCCTCTCTTAAAACACTCAGGATTAGAGAAACCACCCGACCCTCCCATCCTAGCAACATATCTAGAACGAAGAACTCTCACCCAAAGAGCATCACACTAAAAAAGAAGACGCCACCTCCATTTACCCAACAAAGACAAATTAAACAGACTCAAGTTTTTAACACCAAGACCCCCCTCCCCTTTAGACCTACAAACCTTACTCCAACTACCCAATGAACACCTCTTCTATCCTCCCCCAACCCCAAAAAAACCTTCTCTGAATTTTCTCCACTATTCTTATATGAGAAATATTTTTACTTAAAAGAAAAGAAATAGATAGATAGAGAGTTAAGAACCGACTTGATGAGAGCGACACGACCACCAAAGGAGATAAGATTGTGTTGCCAAGAAGATAGCCTTTTTTTAAAGGATTCAATGACAGGAAACCACGAAGCAATCCTCCTAGGGTTGGCACCAACCGGAATTCCTAAGAATTTGAAAGGAACAGAACCAACACAACAAAACAGCTTATGGACCGCCATTTGAACAAAGTCTTCATCAGAGTTGATACCAATAAATTGACTTTTATGAAAATTAATCCGCAACCCAAAGGCAGCTCAAAACATTTCAGGATGCTTTTAAGGACCATGATATTATCAGCAGAATTAGCACCAATAAGCAAAGTATCATCAGCATACTGCAGATGCGAAATAAGGACCTTGTCTTTACCCACCTCATAACCTTTGAATAACCTTTTAGCCACCGCAGATCTCATAATCCCAGCAAGACCCTCAACAACAATAAGGAAAAGGAAAGGGGCAATTGGGTCACCTTGTCTCAGACCCCTAACCATATTGAACTCCCTAGTAGGACTCCCATTAACCAGGATAGACACTGAGTTAGATTGAAGGCAACTCTTAATCCAATTCCTCCACTTAACACAGAAACTCATCTTTTCCATCATATATAGAAGGAAACTCCAGTTAACTGAATCATAAGCTTTTTCAAAATCTACCTTAAAGATGAAACACTCCTCATTCTTATTCTTCCTAGCCTGGTCAATTATCTCATTAGCAATAATCTACCTAAAACCTTTCTCTCTCATCTTGATCATTGGCAAAAATAGCCTAGCTATGGCCTATGGATTATCAAGTAACATGTTAGCCATTTCAAGAATTCCAAATTTATCAAGTTATATAAACTTATCTCTTATGGTATCCCGCATTTTAATGTCCACTTTATCCAAATTTTTACGATCTATTCCTTAAAAAGTTGAGACAAGTATTCGAGAAGTATTCAAACAAATTTAGGGTGTCAACTAGTATCGAAGTGGATAAAAAATTATATAGGACAATTTTGATGGAATGTATCAAAGAATTGTGACTTTTTGGGTTCTAGCCGTATTGGGTTATAGGGTTAGGTTAGTCCTTACATAAGACAAATAGTACTTTAACAAAATCTAATGATGCTAGGCAAAAGTATGTTGTCTCATTCAAAGGCCATATAAAATAGAACAATTGATGATATACAAAGTTAAGCTTAACTACAATGAAGGGAAATATGATCAAGATTATGTTTAGAACATGGCGCTCATGAACTTTATTATCTTCTATCTTCCACTAGGTTGCTTGCCGCACACATTAATTGGAGCTATCACCCCAAACCTCCAATCAAATATGAACCTACAATCTAAAACCCGATTTCGATTAGGCATTTGATAGGCCCCCCAAATTCAATTTCAAAACTAGATCTAAAACCAGATCAGTAAAGTTTACAGCAACCACCAATTGGATCATTGAGCATAGCACCATTAACGATGTCTCTAGCGTCAACTTGCACAAATGGTGTCAATGAGGAGGAAGCTGAGCTCCAGAACAAAGAATGGTGGCAGATTGCAACAGTGGTGAGGATGGTGAGCGGTGGCAAAGACGGCACAGTGGTTATGGTGGTCGGCATGGTGCTAAGGCACAAGTCACAGTGGTGGCTTGTGCAGCAGACATGAAAGCAGAGGCAGAAGTTGAAGGTTGAGAGTAGGGGTAAAAAGAGGATATATTAATAAAAAGGTGTCTAAAATGGAGCATCATACTCATGTTCATAGTCACTGCCTCTAACTATTGGATCATTCTGAAAGTTGCAGGGGTGTTATACAAACCAACACCAATTCCATCTATAGTTCTATACATTTAAGGCTCCCATAATAATAACTGCATATGGAACCCCACAATTTGCACATAGGATTTCATAATACTTGCACACAGTTTTTGATATTCATGTGAGACTCACATGAAAGGATATAAAATTGAGTTGAATTACTTGTGCAATTTCACTATGAAGACTGTTTTGGTTCCAGCATAACAGAAAATTGCAAAAAAACAAATGTTTCACGGAAAAAGGGTAATTATGACTTCAAAAAAATCTTTAAAATACCAGCAGTCACAATCTTTCTCTATAACAAAGGAAAAACAGACAAATTGGGCAGCAATCAACTAATCAAGCTATAGATAAAATTTGAAGTTTTTGAAGGAAGCTTATTCTTTACCAAATTAAAGTGCTCAAACCTCCACCATATATGAAGACAGGGACTGGATTCCACAACAGCCACCTTGTGCTTCTTACTTTATCATTTTAAAAAATTGAAAAACTTAAGCTATTAGTTGCTGTAAACAAGTTGTATTCCTCCATGCTGGTAGTCTCTTTCTTGTTGTGAGAATGGACTTTTTCGGCATGAGCAGCTGATACTTTTGAGCTGAAATCTCCAATGGTACCATCATTTGAAGGTGCAGAATTCAATCTACATCCTTTTGATAGGGCAAAAGGCCCGTCAGAATGAAACAGTGAAAAACCATTGTTATTCTCTAGTGGCTTGGTAGAATTATCATTTCTAACTCCTCCACTGAATGCTGGTTGTTTGGAATTAGTTCCAGCAGAAAGACCCTTATCCGCAACAGATGCATTCAAATGAACTTGTAAAGAATCCGGTTTGGAAATTCGAATCTTTTGTTCCTCTGCATTTGAGACATTAGCTCTGGCAACTGTCTGATAAAGTGGCACAGTAGGGTATAAGGGAGTTGGTTGCTGTAAGGCACCATGCTGCAAGCATAAGTGTGGGTCCTCATTAAAGCCATATCCAAGAGGGCCAGCATATAAAAACTGATTCGGATGGGAGAAAGGCATTAACCCATTTGTATGAGCCGCTGGCCATGAAACTGAATTGTGATGGAAATAACTCATTGGTGAAGGAGCTTGGAACACTGGAAAATGCATATTTTGGCTCGGCACCACGGGAAGTATGCTTTGAGGTTGGGAACAGACATTAGCAGTGGAAAAACCATTATCAAAATTTTGGGGAATTTCCACCACACAACTCTTGAATGCATTTCCGTTACCATTGAAGGATGAACCATATAATGAACTTGACCTTTTTGTCGAACCATCTGCATTCTGGTTATTCTCCATACCAATTTCATGATTCCCAGAAATCTCTTCCGTGCAAGCAGAACTATCTCTAACTTCATACTGTTGGTTAGCATCTTCAGAATCTGATGCAGTTAAGGATTCTGTATGCTCAAGGTTTGAAGAGGATGTATTATTATCACCTTCACTTGGACATGATGAGCAGTTATCAGAACTAAAAGTGCTACTTTTATTGATTTGAGAAGAATTATTCAATGTGGAGTCATCAATTGGACATATCACAGGTTCCTCAGAAGCAGTGTCCGTAGAACTACAAGAACCTTCAGCTTCGACATGAATACCATTTTGAAAGCCTTCATCCTTTCCATTTGATCTCTTCACATTACAATCCCCATTATCATTTTCACCCGAACAAATGGCTTCACCAACAGATGGCTTGACCAAATCAGACTGAACTTCTTGAACCTTGGTGGACCTCGATATAACATCAGAGTCTGAATTACTACGAGGATACTTCTTTTGAGGATCCGTAGGCTCCCAAACTTTCTTTGATTGAAACAAATCTCTAGTAGAATAGTTCCCTGAGATGATTTTGCTTTTGGATCTCCCATTAACTCTAGTCGTAGAAGACTGTTGCTCAACCCTTACTCTATATTCATTATTCAGGTTACAGCTGCAAGAACTGGAATCATATCTGTCATTAGTCCAGTTGCTGGAACTATATGACTTCTCATTATACTTAGGACCCACATTTCGACCATAGGGTTTGGTTGGAACATTCATTCTTGATTGTCTATTCAACCCATTGATTGCCCTGGGTGATGGTACTAAACTCTCTCCATAATGTCTTGGGTCAGATCTGCCAACCATCACACCATTTTCTGAACCAACTGCACAACGGCGTCTGTCAGACCACTTCATAGACATATCAGGTTGAAATTCTTTCCTTAATCTTGGTCTTCTATGAGAAAGCATTGAATTTCCATCTTTTGTATTGAAACTTTCTTCAGCACAATCATCATAACAGTGGTCTTGTGTTCTCAAAGTACTACAGTCACTAGTGATTTCTTCATCTTCAATGTTAGGGGAATCATTCCCTAATACATTAGCTTCATCTGTTTCAATAACTGAATTCCTGCAGGTTATGGGGTTATTTAGCTCTGTATCAACAACTGCAGATAATTCTTCCTTTGAGACTTCAGGAGAAACAAGAACATCATTTGATTCAGAGGACCCCTTTTCTTTATCTTTCTCCTTTCCTTTTAGTCTTTCCTTCCTCCGCAGTTTTTTCTCCCTTTCCTTTGTCCTTTTCCTCTCTTTGCGTTCTTCTTCTTCACGTTTTTCCTTCTCTTCTTCTTCAAGAAGTTTAATCTGTAGACAAAATCATCTAATAAGGATTTGGGAAGTATGATTTGTGAACAGAAGCAAGAGTTCTGTTTTTTCTTCCTCTTTATCCCTGGAAGTTTTTTTACTAGAATCACAATAAGTAATAACTAAGACCTGCTTTTCTAATGTGATGATTTCTTTGCATGCTACATGCACTCGTTCCTCTAGCAGCTTTAGTGCAAGGCAAACAAATATGCTGTGTGCATTTTGGCGTGCTGTACCTTCTCTGAAAGCCTTTTCCACCTGAAAGGGTAAGACGTAATCAGCAGTTGAACAAGGACACAAGACAGACAGACACAGAAAAAAAATGTTAATGTTAAACATGCCTGTTCTTTAAAAATAACAGTGGCAGCATCTAGAAGAAATTCTCGAGCTAGTTCAGGGCTCTTAGCATGTTTTTGGGGACGGGAGCATTCTCCATCAAGTTCATTCCCATCCTTGTCCATCGAATCATCATCCTAAAAGCATACATTGTATAAAACATATGAAACTTGGCCAGGCATTCCTAATAAACAATAAATAATTATGACAATGACAGAACACCATGAATTATGGATAATAGCACGGGAGTTTATTTCCTTAGTGAAACGTTTATTACCTCGTCTTCCTCTGCTTCTTCAGCATGCTCAAAGAATCTTTTAATACTTTCCCCTTTTGTGATTGTAATGTAACCATCTCCTACAATTAACCTGCAATGCACACATTGCTGACCCTTCAATGAATGAGCTTTAACAGTGAGTTCAGTACAGCGTCCATCTAGTTTCCAAGCCCGAAGGGTGATGAAACATGCACTGAAACCACCAAGATCCAGACCACTGACTTGAACACATCCATTCATTCCAACATTTTCAAATTCCAAAATGTCAGATTTTCCTTCACTTGTTCCCACAGCCCACTCAAAGTGATGATAGGATCCCGAAGCATCAGCAAATGTCTGATGCCAATCAGCTTGAATTGAGTCATCGGATACCTGATAAAAGCATATGAATCAATGGTGTGCTTGGTAGAATATCTACTCCAGTCATCATTGAAAGCTTGATAAAATGACCTTTTTTTATAAGAATGATATTAGAGATACTGTAGAGCATAGACTCTGCGAACTGAAATCCCAATCACAACAGAGTTTACAGCATAGAAATATGAAAGCCACACCTCATACTGAAAGGCTGTGTCTGCAGCACAAAACCAGCTGGTGCAACGAGGTTCTCTGCATATTCGCTTCAGTTCTTTTAGTTCCTTGAATTCTCGAATAACATTTCTTCTACAATCTCTACAAAACCTTTTGCTATCAAACCTGATAGATGAACAGAAACTTATTAGTAAAAACTAAAGAATAGATAATCGTTGTATAACATACAAATATATAGTACCGTCTGCAAATGGAAGGTTTCATATCTAGTTTCAGATGATGAAAAAGTAGATTAAATAATGCTAGAAATCAAGAAGTCCAAAAAGAAACAGCTACATAATCAAAAGAAGTTCATTTCTCTAGTCTAATTGCATGAAGATCCACATGATGATAAAAAGCAACAAGTACTCGGACCAAGTACAGCAAGCCAGCATAAAAAACAATAACAAGTTAACAACCAAGCCTTAATGCCAATAGGTGGAAGCTAGCACCGGACATGTTGGATATTTTAAATAACCGGTATGGAGCCTAAAGCTTCATGTAATATCTTTTTCTTACACACCATGTAACTCCATAGGCAAGAACATTAGAAGAAAACATTAAATAAACAAGTAATAACAAGCAAACAGCAAACGTAGCAGTAAATCTACAATAGTAGTTCCCTACACATACCAGGAAGGTAAGAAATTGTTAAAATTTTAACCTGCCATGGTGCCTACATCAAAATCACTATGAAAGTCTAGAACTCTGGTTCATTAATGTGCTTTATAATACATATCGAACAAACTGTTATTCAAATTCTTCTATGTTCCATTGTCATTCTTACCTCCTGTGATTTAAGAATCAAAATCATAAATACTCCACCGTGTTATCTTTCAAAAGATCTCATTACAAAAAGGTCACGCTGTCAAAATTCATCATAAGATTACAATCTTAACCTCATTTAAAATTTCTCAGTAATTAATAGTCTTATTGGAAACAACAAAAAGAAGAGATAGTCAAAGCTTTTAATAGGGGTAAATGTGGGGGAAATAATAATTGTTGCATAGAAATTGTCATTCTTTGTATATCATTTTCAACTGTATGATTTCTTCTAGTATCAGAAGTTCAGAACTTATATTATTTTTATTTCATGAATAACAATCAGTCACTAATCTAAGGCATAGCACCACGTGAGGAATGTAAAAATAGATAGACACCTGTACATAAGTCTCTCAATAAAATCTTCTTCCTTCATCCTTAGAAGAGAATGCCGAGTCTCCTCTCCCAGTGCTGACCAAAAATTCACCAGAGTATCACATGAAAGTCGAGCAGTGTGCAAAGCACATGTTTCTCTTGCCCCATGTCCTCTGCCGTAACTCACTACTCCTTGGCTTATCCAACCACGGCCTCCCCCACCACAGGCATCAGGATAAAGCAGTTCTCTTTCCCGCTCCCTTACGCGTGCCCCATCAAAGACCTAATATGAACAAAAGATTAGCTACCAAAAGGGAAAAATAATTGGATGAGGATCCAATATAATGTAATGTACTTACAATTTGAAGCCCTTTCAAAGATTTTGAATACAAGTAGCAGTTCATTAGTGTCAATGAACTATCACGTGTTGTGGTCAAACCTCCCCAAGGATGAACAGATGGATCTTGAATTTCATAAAGGCACCCATTGATAATGCTTGATCCATCATTATTTTGTTTCTTCAAACCTGCAGATCTGTTGCATGGAAAGCGAGCACCCACCCCTTCCTGCTGCGAGGATTTCCCATACATAACAATCTGCAAAAAACCTTCAAGAAGCAACCCATTGCACCTAGAGCAGTACATATTTTTACGAGCTTGCTCAAAAAAGGACTGCTTGTCTATCCTCAAGAGTTCTTGTCGAGCTTGTGGTGACAGCTCACTCCAGAACTGCGTCACAAGAACACAAAACACCCAATAAGATACAAGTTAAGAAAATTACAATTGGTAACTTTATCCATGAAAAAAAGATAATTGCACAAAAAGTTCTCAAATCAAAACTGAATCTGTGACCTAATTTGAGTTCCAATAGATGCTCTTTCCATTTATGCCATCTATATTCCCACAATTTGATAGTTGCTTGCTAAACTAGGAAGCACAGATAAGATTGAATTTGAGGGCACAAATTTGGTACAGGGAATGTGGAAAATATTATAAAATTACATGACACAACATAGCAAGGGTATGCTACAAAGTTCCAGCGATGTGTGGGGTCCAGGGAAAGATTGAACCCACTACGTGGGTCTATAGTAGACAATCTTACCTTGCATTTGCAAGCTGATTACACGATTTGAACCCATGACCTTAGTCACATGTCAATAAGTCCAACCATTCAGCCAAGCATATATTAAAATTGCATAACATGTGATACAAACACAATTATATTAAAATTATAATATTAACACAAACTCTAGATTAAAATAAAGAGATTCCTGTTTCAAAGTTCAACATTAGTTATTAAAGACGCAATAAGAAAATATTATTTATCTCATTATTGTGTCATCCCATTTGTACAGGTATAAACATTACAAAAATGAATGTAAAAAATGTAGGATACAAGCTAGAAGTACCCGTAGTGTCTAAAAAATATCCAATACCTACACGTGCCATACACTTGCCATTTTGAAGTGTCCATTCTTCAATCTAGGTAAGTCTCTAAGCTAGTTAGAACATTACTGTGGATGTCAACCTCCGGCTGAATATTGGTAAGTCATTACGTCAGATAGAAGATTACCCGGGATTTCAACCTCGAACAGGCAATGCTTGCAAAAAATGGTAGATATTCCCGGTCATTTTCTAGCAGACGCAATGGCTTACCAAGATTGAAGCATGGACACTTCCAAGTGGTAACACCTGCCGTCAGAAAATGATATCTTTTAATATTCGAATGCATTAAACTCAGTAGTTTTTTTATACCTTTCACTGTACTAATATAAAGATAAATAAACAGATAACAAAATATCATTTATCAAACAAATAAACACTGAATCAGATGAATGCATAATATACATCCAAAACCCAAGGAAGCAATAAAAAAAACTGTTTCACCTGTAAGATCATACAAAATTCAAACAAGTCATCACTACTAACACAGTAATCAATTTAATTCAAGCAATCTAAAAACTAATTAAATCAGAAACAAAAAAAATAAAATGAACAAAATACACTACCTTCTGCAACTGATTATAACTAACATCGTTACGATTCTTGGACCAGAATCCATTGGCAGAGAGCGACGTTGATGTGCCATTACTGAATTGTTCATTCGTTTCTGCTAATCCAGGCATTTCAAAAACTTCCAATATTCATTCAACAATGCTTCTTCTACGGTTCCATAAATTTTGGTAAAATCTAAATCGAATTCTTAGAAATTCATATCAATCAAATACAAAAAACAAAACCAAATAAGCATTAAAGTAACGAATCGAAACCAGAATAGATCGAAACGGATGTCGTTTTGATCGAAGGTGAATAAGAAGATGCAACAATCGAATCGTCGAATAAGAGTGAGAATTGCGAAAGACAGACAGAGAGAGAGAGAGAGAGAGAGAAAGGGTTTTTGATTGATGAAGAAAACGAAGACGATGAGATTTGGAGTTATATGTGACTGCGTTGTGTGAATCTATTAAAGTATTAATGAGAGAGAGATAAATTGGCCATGGTAATCAACCATAGGGGCTTCTTCATATATATATGGTGTGGTTAAAATGATGAAGAAAAAAAGCCCATTGTTACTTATGTCAACATCATACCCACATAAGAGATATAAAATAATATAATAGAAGAGTAAATATCGATTATTGGATCTTATTTAAATGGTCAAAATAGAAAAATATCATGTGACATATTTAGCTTTTAATCATAACCATGAAAGTATGGTGTAAGGTCTAGATTTATTGTCATTGTAGTTTTTATAAGAGAGTTATTCTCACTTGAGTTAGTTATTGTCAATATAAATGGGTTGAATTATATTATAGATGAATTCTTTGGTTGGATAAAAGGGATGAAATGTGTGATAAGAGATAGGGGTGAGCATGAATCTGGTTGGCTTGGGTAACAGTTTATCTCTTACCTGATCCTAAATGTTGGTTAGATTATTTTTTGAACTCAGACCGATTCTAGACTCAAAAGGTAATCTAACCCTAAATGACGGTTTGGTCAGCCTTTGAACTCGGATCTAGCCCTAGATCCGGTTAAATATATTGTATACTTATTTTAGATAAAGTATTCTCATTATTACTTATTATTATGAATATGTAATTTGACATATAAAATAATATATGTATATATATTGTTAATCATATATATCATGAAAAAATTAGAGAAAGTCTTCTCAATTTTCACATTATCATGATATATGGACCATGTAATGTTTGTCTCTTACCTCACCCTAAATATTGACCGAGTCTAATTTTTGAATTTAGACCTGACCCTAGATCCAATGAGACCCAACTCTATTTGAACTCGATTATGATCGGGTTATACCGAGTGAGCAGGTAGGGACAAGTCCTACTCACCCTAAAAAAAGATAATCATTCTTTTATATTCAATGCATTAATATATGAGTTGATTTTCATTTCATAAATTATAATATAAGTATTTTTTATTTTATTGTTAATGTAAAGGTTAATAACTAATTAATATATGAATTAGTTGTAAAATTTATATTTCACTACATGAATATTTTATATGAGTGTAATATTTATATATTGTCAGTGTAAATATTTGTATATAATTATTGCATAATCAATCATTCATTTGGACTATTATGATGATTGAATATGAATGATGCATGATATAGTAACATGTATAAAACTCATACATTAGTAGTGCATATTTTTTCTCATTTTATATTTTATTGTAAATGTAAAATTTGATAACTAATTAAACATATTAATGATATTAAGGTATAAAATCTTTATTATCAATTTTGTGGACAAGTACTAATTTAATTGGGTTTAGTGGGTCTAATTGTGATAATTCTTTGAGCTAATGGTTGTGATGGAGAAAAATAAGGGGCTTAGACACAAAGATACTTCAAGAATGGAAGATAGATGATTATAAAAAAACAATTTGTTATTTGAACAAAGGTTCTAAGCCCAAAGAGAGATTAGGTGTATTAGAATATAAAAAAGGCTTTGGCTCACGTAATTAAATATAAGGTTATAAGCTACAAAAACTTTTTTTTGTTATCAGCTATAAAAACTTTCGATTGTAGCCAACTAGGTGTATGAATATTTGAAGTTTATTATAACACAATCCACTTAAATGAATGAGAAGTTTCCTTTCCCACCATCATGATCATCTTGGATGTACAAGTTTACAATATCAATAGTAGTAAAAGATTCAAATGAAGCAAAGTGTATAGCTATTACTTTTGCACTGGAAACATCAACGCAATAACCTTGACATAGAGGTGCCTCACTCACTTAAATTACAAGTTGGTGTGATTGTAATATTATGGTTTTGAGAGTTTCGAAATGGTATTACAATCGTAATTGTAGTCACATTTTCAGTAAAAATAACATAAAGTTACTAAAATGGCTAGACTCAAGTGAGGTTTGTCTAAGCCTTATAAATAATCATTGACTTAGTTGCATTCTACCTCTCACGCCTAGGAGTGGATATTTGGAGTGTGAAGTTTGCAAGACTAAATATTTGCTAGACTAATTATTTGCAAGTGGTCCTTTGGAAGTGTACACTCTTATATCATATTAGAATGGTTAGACCTAACTCAACTCCTAGAAACTAGAACATAGAGTTAGGGACTTAGGGTTGTCTAAGCCTTATAAGTATTTATTTCATCCTAATAATTGGACAGGTCAAACACTAACTAACTCATAGGGCTATGACCCATCACCAAGCAAATAAGATTTGACCTACATTCGATCATGCCCAAATGGCTAACCTAACTAAGAAAAAGAATGACAATGTTGCCTGAACAATATAGACACTACTACAAAGCTGAGCGCGCTGTTTGAACATGCTACAAAACAATCCATACTAGATTAAGCATTGTGTCAGCCAGAGTACAAACGTGGCAATACCACCCGACAAGGATAAAGTAGCCATGTCAGTCTGAGCATACCCGATAGAATGATTTGTTATGATTAAAGCATCTCATTATGGAATGTGACACACTTTACCTCTCTATAAATAGATGAGTCCCATCATAAGGAAGTTACACCTACACTCTCACTTATACTCTTGCGTCCTTATACTCTCATTACATTCTCTCTACATATTTTCATCCATACTAACTTGAGCGTCGGAGTACCTTTTCAAATCTAACAATAAAACTTCTTATGGTTGGAGGCTCCCAAGTCGCGGTCAGATACAACAAGTGGTATTGGGGTTGATGGTTCGGTTGAGACATGGACTTATGGGGAAGCGGACCGAAAAGTGTGTGGTATCCACACTTGAGGGGAGATTGTTGGGTTTATTCAAGTGTGAAGTCTCACATTGGATACGAGGGGAGGAATGAAAGAGTTTATAAATGGAAAAGGCTCATGAAACCATTGTCTCAAGGTTTTGGTTCAAGACGTAGTGTCTCACTTATAGCCTTCTACTCTTCCATACCCCGGTAACAATGGAACTCCCCGATAGTTGGAGGCTCCCTGATCACAGTTTGGTCCAACAAGTGATATCAACCTTACAGAGGTACCCTTCCAGATAGTCCAAGACCCCTCCTTGTCTGAATTCAATAGACACGTCAACTTTTCAGCCCTACCCTCTCCATATAGAGGAACAATATTGGTTCGATTATATTCTCATCGAATATGAGACTTATTTTAACCATCGTAACCACAATTTAAGAACACCATATGGAAGGGAGTTGGATTCAGTGGTTATGAGCTTGTTAAAACTAAGCAGATGGGCGTCAAATTGAGATAAGTTAGTTTTGAAATGTACATATGCGTGATATGGTGCTATAACAACAATGCAGGTTGTGCTGGAATAAACAACAAGCTCTTTGTCGAAGGCGTAATAGAAAGGAGGTTGAAATGGTGCTTGATAAGAAGATTGAAGTATTCATGCTTGGTGTGCAGAAGCCATATCGAAATTTGATAAGAGGTTAGAAGATAAGTACTATTGCAGCATGTATAGTAGTCAATCTAAATAGGACAAGGAGTATGCACAAAGAATGTAGTATAGTTAGGAGTTAATTTATCTATGTATTTGGTACACACTCTTTATGTATGCTTTGAAGGTTATGAGAATTAAGTTTCACAGTACTCATCTCATTGTCTCATGGAAATGGTTAAAATATTGTTAGACTATTTATTTTATTGTCAATTGGATTGATTGTGGTATGGAACATTCACATGACATCAAGTCAAAACTTAACTTCTCTCCGATTGTCATGGGCTAAGAATGTCATTTGGTTATTGGTCAAAGATAATCCTTCATATGGATTGACAAACTTCTCTAGAGAGACATTTTAGGAAACAAGTCTCATCGCTTTTCAGTGATTTAAATATATGTTAGATTATCATTTTTATTGTCAATTGATTTTGAGAATAAAACTTAATATTAGGTCATAATAAGAGAGGAATATGGATAGATGTTTTAGATGACTCTCCTTAATATGGGATTCTATTTTGGTCTAGTCAATGAATATTTGGTATATGAAAAATGATATATTCTCTTACATTTTTTACTAATCCTTATATCCAAAAAGAAAATGACATATGGTATAAGGTAATACTTTATTTTTATTTATTAATGATTTACAGGTAACATATTAAGTAAAAAGATTGGCATGGTTGGCATGGTAACTTAGTAGAAACTATAACATTACTTTTAATATATTTTACCTTTAGTGTTATGCATATGATAATGGGTTTTTAATCCATTTTAAAAGATGAGAAAATAAGTATATCAATACTCAAGCTAGTTCTATCAATAAAATGTTTTTACCAATCTAAAAAAACAAGGTTGCTACTCTTCGAGTGCCATGTGTTATTTGTACTATCCTTTCATTTTGAATATTCAATGTGGTTTTCTTTTCCAATATTAAATTAAATAGAGAAATGAATACGAGAAGAATTCATTAGAATAAAAAATAGAATTAGTTGATAAACTAGTTTTAACGAAAACTAATGTGAGTACTTTTTTTGATAGGTATTTTTTCACTGGATAAGGAATTAATCCCTTTTGGACCGTGCGATTATCATTTTAACAAATGTCGTTTCTAACAATCGAACCCTTGACCTTTTGGTCATCCTCGGGATTTAGTAGGACCTTACACCACTAATAGGTCCCACTATACTAACACCTTATTCGTATTTTTTGGTACTACCAATGATATTCTCTCACCATTTTGGGTAAAGAACTAATTTTTTTCGAGATTCGTGACTGCTGCTCCTAATAAGTGTCGCTCACAGGAATCGAATATTTAACTTTTTGGTCATTCTGAAAATCTAGCGAAATCTTACACTACTAAATTAACATCTTGTAAATAAAAACAATAATAACATGATAAATACTTTTTTAGATTAATATTATCCTAAACCATTTACTTCCCCGACCCTTTAAGAAGGGTTATAGATAAATATTTTTATATCATGTAATTTATATAATTACTCAAATACACATTATACAAATGATCTCTATAGAAATTATCATTAAAAATAATATAAAATTATTAAATACCTCAAATTAGGGATAGTGCATACAATAGAAAGCTCAAAATAAATAATTTTCTTATATTGCTCCGGTCAATTACAAATTTACAAGTATGAGATCACTAAAGCATAGACATGAAGAACATTCTCATCTAACATGGGTTTTTAAACATCTTTTTCTTGCCTTTGATTCTTATAGGCTAAATCATGGTCAAAATCATGCATCATGCATAGAATACACATATTCCTAATTGCATAGGAAATCAAGTAGACAATATCATGTTTGGCTTAGCTTAATTCAATGTCTATAACATTGAAAATAGGATTTGAAATAGCTTCTTCATTGGGTTACAAATTGCAGAAAAATGTTGTCACTTGATAATTTGCTATGATCAAATTGTCAAGCATTGGAATCAGCAGGACCTGGAGGTTTTGCATTGAGAAGTGGTTGGAGAGCTTTGACAACAATGGTCATATTTGGTCGGAAATCAGCTTCATATTGAACACAAAGTGCTGCAACTGCTGCCAACTACATATACAAATAAAATTGTCAACCACAATGTCACATTAACCACTGACTCTTGGCTGAAGGAATACCAACGTTTTAAATTATGTTTATAAGTGTTGTGATTGGTTGTGTTGTGGCCCACTATAACCATATTGTTATCGAGTGTTATACTACAATTACAATAATCACCATATCGACAATACTGTGGTCACATCAGGTGATATGTTCCGCAATTTGAAACAATAAGTAATACTATAAGGAAAAATATATCTTGAAAAGCAAATTTATTAGTTATTTATCTCTACCAGCATTATTTGTCAAGACAAAGTTATTTGTTTTATTTTCTTGCTAGCATTGATAAACATTTCCCTATGTATAAAACCATATACATATATATAACTACTTATTAAGGTATATGAAGAAGGGAGACATCAATACTTATATTTGCCCCTCCTTAAATCTTTCTTGTGCATACCTAAGATCAACTTGGGCAAAAGAATAAAGAAGCAAACCTTAGCAATTGCCTTTGGAGGGTAATCATTGTTTAGCTTAGGATCCACACATTGTTTCACTTTGTCCTCACTCAGCCTTGGAGTTGCCTGAAATAGTTAGAAAGTAGAAACAACATTAACAAAATATTAAACAATAATGTTAAAAATAAGCCAATGTCACATTACACACCAAAAATATGATTGAATTATGAGTATACATACCCAAGTTACAAGACTTTGTTGCCCTTTGGGCATTGTGTGATCTACTGGTTTTCTTCCTGTTAAGAGTTCTAAAAGTACAACACCAAAACTGTATACATCACTTTTCTGGGTTATTTGTCCAGTCATGGCATACCTGAAAGATGAAAGTAATCATTTTAATAAACAAAATTATAACTTAGACTTGCATGAAATTATTATTTTTTTGATAAAAAACATAGATACAAACTTTTGATATAACTATCATGAGTCATGACTCAACCATATGTGGATGGAAATTTTAGTATATAGTGAAAGCTGAAGTATGCTCGAAATTTTTATGACCACAAATTTGAAGTGTATGTTGTCGCGATTGCTGTTGCAGACCGCATTACGTGATGCGGCTGCAATATTGTGGTTATGGTAACTACCGTAACCGAATCACACCATAATTGCAGAGTAACACCAAATCACAATGATTTGGTGCAACTGCATCGGACTGAATTTAGGTCGTATTGGACCACATTAAACTCAAAAGTATTTTTAAAATCACAAAATGATTCACACCGCAACAGCTATAATCCACATCACAATGACTGCAATCACAATAACACAACTGGGACCACAACGAGTGTATCATTGGTCTATTTTTTTGTGTTATGCCTATTATATTCTTCAATTTTCACATAAGAAGATGTTTTGTTATCAAGTCGCATCATTGTGAATGGGAACAGTATAAGTTATTATCAACTCAATCCATTTTTTTCAACCATACAAAAATGACCATAAGTACATAACTGAATCTAAATTCTCTAGTCAAACTATGAGGAAGGTAGAATTGAAAGGGCATACTCTGGAGCATGATAACCAAATGTTCCTAAGACTCTTGTTGAGTGTAGCCTAGCTGCTGTGTCAGAAGACTGATTTGTGAGGCTGAAATCAGCAATCTTGGCCTCATAATCATTGAACAACAAGACATTGCTGGATCTAACATCGCGATGAACTATAGAAGGCTGAGCCTTTTCATGAAGAAACTCAAGTCCTTTTGCTGCACCAAATGCAACTTTTGCTCTCTGGTTCCAGCTTAAAACAGGACCTGGTTCAGCACCTTGTACACCCTTCCTTCCTGTAATAGAAAAAGCCTATAGTGTTAGGTCAAAGAAAAAGAACTATAAACTCGTTAAGCATTCGTTTACGAGTTGGATTTTGCAGGGGAAGAAAGAGAAATGGAAGACTTCAGAACCATGAAATACACTTGTGAGATACTCTGAATGAAGCCTTCTGTTTCCCTTCAAAACCCAACTCGCAAACGAATCCTAATAGAAAATTTGGATTGATTTACTAACCGTGTAACACATCATGCAAAGATCCCATACTTGCATATTGATAAACCAAAATTCTGTTGTTTGCCTCAAGACAATATCCAAACAACTCCACAAAATTTTCATGTTTCAGTCTTGAAACAACTGATAGCTGCATTATCCAATGTGATATATAGCATAATGTTAGTGTCACAATATACCAAAAGCCACAATATAATGCTTTAATGAGTTCACAATCTGGTAGGACTTAAGCACACAAGAAGAATACAACTCAAAAAACTAGTCTATTAAGTACTACATTAAGTTTGTTATGCTACTCAATGTGGTACTCCTAATATAATCCTAAGGTATATATATGTATAAACCTACCTGATTAGCAAAATCGTCATCGGGTTCCGGGGAAGAATTATCCAGCTTCTTGATTGCAGCATCAGTACCATCACTCAATTTTGCATAGAAAACCCTTCCATAGGAACCTTCTCCAATGAAAGCCTTAGTACCAAAGCTTCCTGTTAACCTATTTAACTCATCCAATGGCATAGCTGGTATTTCAATTGGTAATACTTTCTGTGGGCCACCACTTTTGACAATATTGCTTCTTGGCTCTGCTCTGTCATTGCCTATATTCAAAGAAGGTTTATGTAAATTGTTAAATCTAGTCACTATGTGTTGTGCAATGACTCATAATTTACTATTTGATTGTTCGCTTGTTCCCAACATTATGGTTGAAATATCATGTCGCATGCCAAATAAAAAGAAAAGAAGATGATATATATATGAAGTGTGGATAAAAGTGAGCATGGTACCTCCTCCTCCGCCATATGTACCACCCCCTCTAGATGGTGCAGTATATTGGCTGGCCGGAGGGCCACTGGTCTCCTCCTCTGCACCTCCGCAGCACAACATACTTCAACAAGTCCAAGGTGATCAATCTCAATAAGCCATTCACATTAAATCATATGGAATGGATCACCTGAAAATATTTATAAGCTAAACAAAATCTTCCACCACATAGCTTATTCACACAAGTTTCATGGTAACTAAGGGAATTTGTCCTTGGAATTGGTTTAATATACTAAGGGAATTCCATCAACAACAAAAAATGTACAAAGGGAAAATAAGACTAATGGTACTGAAGAATTTTGTCCATGTTTATAAAATTGCAAGAATTTTTCTCCAATTCTAATTGTTTTTATTGGATAGACTTGAAATGGATATAACCAATAAGAAGTTAACTGTTAGTTCCTATAATAACATGAATATGCAAACTTAATATGCATTATGTAATCCCAAAAAATATCAATATTTCACGTTAAATAATCAATAAATTTGTTGTTTGAGACTCTTAGAGTGTATTTGTAAATTGATTTTTAGAGGACAAGCTAGAGAAGATGATGACTTGAGAGCCATAAAATATACTTGTAAAATGACTCTCAAGTCTTTCATTTACATTCATTCCTCTCTAAAAATCAACTCGTAAATAAATTATTACGGTCCGTTTGGCGAGTTGGATTCTGGAGGTGAATGAATAGGAATAGACTTTTGTTACCTTTTCTTCCCCTCCAAAACTTTTCTAATTACCTAATGAGAAAACTTTCTTACCAATTGTAAGATTAAAGATTATAAATGTGCTTTGGCACCATTGATAAGAGAAATTAAACTATAATTTTAAATTGTGATTAGAGTTTAGATAAGGTTGCATGACATTTGCTGCATTTCTAGTTATTTGATAGAAATTGTGTATAGGGTTGGCAAAAACTATAACATTGTGATCACCAATACCAATTCAATTTATACAACAATTTAAAACCATGGACAAAAGGAAGCATAAAACAACATTGACAAGAATACTACATAAAATGTTCAAACCTCTTTGGTTAATATACCCAAATCTAAAAAATTATAAAATAAAGAAAAAAACATGTTAAAGAAATTGACACTAACCTCTTCCTGATCAAAACAGGAGGCTGAAAGAGACAAAATGTGATGAAGGAAAGGGCAGAGAGGAAATGTGAAGGAAAAAGAAGGGTTGTAAATGTTATTAAGAGAACATTATATAAAAATAACTTTAGGGAATGAAGAAGAACAAAGGTGAGGAGGAAGCAAAGTTGGCGAAAAACAAGAATGATATTATTATGTTTATGTTGGGTTCCTATGTGCTCTCATAATGCATGGCTTTCGCTCATTACATGCTATTTTAGTGTGTCTTTAAGTTTGTTGGTCTAAATAGACAGCATGCAACCAACATTAGTCTAGTGGCCCTATTGAATCCTCCTATATGTCAACAAGTTAATGTTCCATTCCTAAGAGTAATACATATTGGAAGAAGTGACCATATACTCTAAAATAGATTAATTCTTAACCTATATATAGGATGAAAAAATACCATTTGTTAAAAAAAGTATATAGAATGCAAAAAAAAAAATGGTAACTAGTGTTTACACCATTCATGCTAGGATTTAGCAATTTCTTTTTTTGTTTTTTATCTTAGGATTTAGCAATGTTTCTTTTCATGTCTAGGTTGGTTTATTTTTGCTCAAGTAGCCTTTTCAAAAAAAATGAAAATAATTTAGGCTAAAACTAGTATTTTCACATGGGTTTTTTTTGTATTGCAAACCCAAATATGATATAGGTTGTCCCACCATTTTTATATCTCTAATTAAATGTTTGTGGCAAATTCTTAACTTTTTTTATGGGGTGGGAGATGGTTGGTTTTGATGAATCTTGAATTGGATTTTGATGGATGTATAAAAAATAAACAAATAGTTTATTTATGATTTATTAAATTAAAATCATTTCATTTATCCATAATTTAATTTAATAATGGTTTGATGTTTCATCATATTACAAAAGACTAATAATTTAAGTCAATTAATCTTAACACATGCATATAGTTAAAAAGTCGAGTGTAATATATATATATATATATTATCAATGTAAATATTTATACATAGTTAATACATTATTTACCATTCACTTAAATTAATTTTTTCAAAAAATCAATAATAAGTAAATATAAGTAATAAATAATATAATAATAGTGTATAAAATGAACATATAAAAAGCATTTATCTTAGAGCGTGGGATATTAAGATGGGTTGAATGGGTGGGATGAGATGTATATCACACGCACGAATAGGATTTTTATCTCAAATTACTATATTTTTATGTTCCTAATTAATCAATATCTCAAATTACTATATTTTATGTTCCTAATTAATCAAAATTCTTCAAGTAATATAAAAATATTAATTTATATTTTTATAATTTTTTTTTTAATAAATTAACATTTTTTTATTAGATAAGAGACATGAATAGAAACATCTTATTTTTGTTCTAAACACACCCCTACCTCATACCACGTGTTCCCAATCTTTCACTACACCTGATAATGATTCATGGGTTTACAGATTAAATTCCATTATATATTTACCTCTAGTTGCAAATAAGGAAAATTATTATATAATTTTCTTCTCTCCAATTAACCAACTCATGCTTAGCATTAAATGGATGTCAAATAAAGTTTGCTTAATATATTTTATTATGCATGAGTTTAGGTTGAGCTTATTAGGGTTAAAGCATACCTCACGATTCAATAAGTGTTACAATCGTACTTATAAATCACCCCAATAAAAATAACACATCTTCTATTTACTTTATGTACTACATATTTTTCATCAGTTAGAAAAATAAAATATAAATAAAATATATATTAACTTTATATTTTCTGATCAATACATGAGAATTATATGATACATGAAGTGATACAGACTTTGAAACATGAGATATTTCCCATAATCAAATCCTAATGTTGACAAGGAATTTGAGCATACAACTTTATCAGCTATGAGGGAATTCTTACTAAATAGACCAATATTCATTGACTTTTTAATATCTTTTGAATAATACCAAGTTAAAACAAAATAAAGTAAATATTATATTGGAATAAGTCTTTGCAAATAAATAAATTGTTTACTAACAAAGTGTTGATTTAGTAGTATAAGATATTGCTAAATTCTAATGATGACCAAAATGTTAAGGGTTCAATTCCTAGAAATGACATTTGTTGAAAGAGATAACCACAAATCCAAAATAGATTAATTTCTTACCTAAATACTGAAGATATAAATTTAGTCCTAGTATGAAAAAAATAAATAGATTGTATGAAAAGTAGACAATAGGGAGAATGAGAGAGGGTGTGTGTGGGGAAATTCTTGGAGGGAGGTAGTCTATTTAAAGTTCAGTACATAAATCAACTGTCATAAATAATATTTTATTTTCTATCTTGGGCCAATAAAATATTTCAGCATAAATAAAAGAAAATTTTTAAAAATAAAAAGTAATATTTTGATTAATCTGATATATAAAATGAGACACCATTTAAAATAAGTGATGTTTGTTTTAAATTTTCTGCTCACAAATGTTGGGTGCTTCATTATACATAATTACTGCAAGGTAGAAAACAGATGAATGCATTCATTTCTTTTCAACCACCACCATCCCATTTCCTATTATTAAACCCTTTCAAAACCCTATCAACTAAGTCTTGTTTATACAAATAAAACAACAACCTTTTTGTTCCATAACTCTCAGGCTCTCACACTCAACAGCAACCTTTACACTTCCCTTTGATGGCTAAGTTATTTCCACTCCTGATGCTTTTCATAGTGTTTTTGAGTGCTGAAATCAATGGCCAAAATGGAGGTAGGAGTGAAATGGTGCCTGCTATGTTCATATTTGGTGACTCTCTTATTGACAATGGAAACAACAATAACTTGCCTTCATTTGCTAAGGCAAACTATTACCCTTATGGCATTGATTTCAATGGAGGTCCAACTGGTCGATTCTCAAATGGATACACCATGGTCGATGAAATAGGTACCTCTCTTTTTGTAGTCTCTTTTCAATTGTTTTCCCTTTTTTAAGGTGATCATATTTTGTTCTAAATCATTTTTTTGTCCATTTCATTGATCTATATATCAATGGGATGGATGGACAATAATATATACATGTTTAGATTTACAACAAAATTTAGGTGTTATTTTATAATATAATTATCAAGTATATGTCATATGGGAATATAATTTGTCACTTTTTATATTAATATCATATAATTTTTATGACGAATCCGAGACTTGATGGAAACTGTGAACTCGATATACAATACGTAAGGTAAATGTTAGAAATTTATTTTTTTAAGCAAAAACTCTTTTTTCTCTGAAAATTATAGCTTATGTGTAATACTTACTAGTACTACATATAAATCTAAATCAGAATATATAACATGCCTAAGAACTACACCCATTATACAATTATACTCTTATGTAGAAAACATTAAAGAAGTTCTATTAAGTTTTACCTTTAGAGTATGGTTTACAGGACTCTTCTAGCCGGAAGTTCAATTTGATTGGTTTTATTCTTAAAATTAGACTCAATATACGTTTGGGACCGTTTCATGTTATGATTCAGGTTGTCCCAACACGTGAGCGTGTCTCATATTCTTTTAAAATGTTACAATTAGATATTAAAATAAGATTTTTTTACTTAAATCACTAGTCTTTAATAATATTTTTTATTGATATTTTTTATTTTAATATATATTATAAATACATTTTAGCTTAAGCTTCATACTTCATTAATATATGACTTGATTATACATAATGTTTTACTTCATATATGTTAATAACATCAGATTAACTCGACTATATTCCATTCCTAGTAATATTGGGTTGAATTGGGGTCTAGGAAAGTGGCCATATCAAATTATTAAGTCAGGTTTGGACTAAGGTAAACCTATTCTAACATGCCCCACAAACACTCCTAATTTAGAGTGTGTTTGATTGAAATTATCCATAAAATGACTTATTTAAATAGCTTCTTATTCACATGAATAGATTTTCCACTAAAAATGGATTATTTTGATTTAACAAAAAAGCAAGTATATATACTATATATTTTACAGCAAAATCTATTAAAACTAAAACTTAACCAATATTTTAGTAAAGAAAATGCTTGTTTTTTAATATTAAACCAGCCAACCATTGATGAGCTAAGTGCCTGCTATTCTAAAGTAAAATGTTTTGGTTCAGAAGAAGAAAGTAAGAGTTAAAAAGATATATAGTTTTTGGAACTTAGCCAGGTAGTAACAAACAGTGCTTTATGGACCAACGGGTACTGGTTCAAGTGGTACATGCTTGATTCCCCTTAAGCAAGAATCCAGGTTCAAGTCTTGTGGATGAAAAAATGCTTGTTGGGAGAGTTAGCCCAACGTACTTATGGATATCCCGATTCGGACAGAATTGCCTCTGGTGTGAGGATACATGTGGCAAACAAATAAAACACTGATTTATGGACTGATTGTCTTGACAGATTTCGAAATACAAAGCAATGAATTTCGAAACTTAGACTTTATTTTTATTGTCTTGTTTGCTTTAAAGTCCCTTTTATTCAGAAACTGTCATTTTGACCACTTTTACTGTCAATAAGCTAAATAACTGTAGGGTAAAAAAAATGTGTATACCGTTTGGTCAGTGTATCTGCATCATTCACCATTAATATTTAGTCATTACTCATTTTTTAAAAAAGTAATATAAGTGAATAATAGATAATATAATGAGTGTGTATAATTTTTTAGGCTAATAGTATATAAATATTACATTCAATAATTATTACACCTAACACCCTTCTAACTCTTAACTACTTAGTGCATTAAAAGTGGATTTATATTTTATGATTCAAGGGCTACGCTTCCTATATGTGTAAATGTAAATTTCTAAATGAAGGATATAGGTCTCTGACAACCCATTAACTTTACTGCATTAAAATGAACATGGGATCTTCCTGCATTTTGGCTACTCAACCTAACTATGAGAGTGACCAACTAGAAATTAACTGCAATTAAATAGAAGAGATTGGGGTTGGTGAAATTACCCACCATAAGCAATAACACACGTAGCTGCACAAAAATACAATAAATATGTTTATATGGAGGTGGGTTTTTCCTATACTTTTTTTGTCTAATTCTTTTAATATTGTTCTACAAATTTAGTTTTAGTATGTGATGTCAGTGCTTATAGGTTAACACAATAATTATCCCTGTCAACAATTAATAATATGACAGGTTTAAGAAGTGGGTGTTAGTTGCATTATTAATTCATTATTGAGGATCAAACCAAAATTTGTAAACATTTAATAATCAAGATCGACTAAAAATATTTTATTGAAATTAAACTTGGCAAGTTCCGGGACCAAAAACATAGAAATTATGGATCCTCCTAATAGATGTGTCTAAATATTTGGCTAACTATTAAATAGGGAAACTTTATAATGCATTTTGTATTCTCAAGATAATGAAATGCGTGTCTTTTTATTTAAAATTAATTCATTCAAGTATTAAGATGATTGATAGGATAATATGATAGGAGATATAATGCTCATGAGTTAAATAACAGTGTTATTTATATACCTACACTCGATAAGTTTTGCTTGAACAATTCTATATTAGTTATTCTATAGTATATTAGAACATATTCTTAACATTGTTGCAATTTTTTTCTATATTAAAATAAAACGTGTAACCTTTAATTAAAGTGCTTTCTCAAAATAATGACAGAAAGATTGTTCAAGTTAAGAAGTAGCTTCTATTGTGGGAATGTTTTCTGTGTGGGATATTCAGACTAGTCAAATTTACCTTAACATTATTGAATTCTCTTTTCTAGCTAGGAACTTTTAACTTGTGAAAATTCCTTGCTTTGAATTATATATAATTTCCCCTTAAATGTAAAAAGTTTTCAGCATCTTTTTTATCAAAGTAACTCACAAAATGTTGTGTGTTAATGCAGCTGAGCTACTTGGACTTCCATTAATTCCTGCATACACAGAGGCTTCAGGAGATCAAATGCTTCATGGAGTAAACTTTGCTTCAGCTGCTGCTGGAATTCTTGATGTCACTGGCAGAAACTTTGTAAGTAACAATCATATTAACTAGTGAATATGGTCGAATTGTAGTCATAGTTGCGGTTATTGAGATTGCGGTCATTGTGGTAGTCACAATGTGATGTGGTTGTGGTAGTACCATAACCACAATATTGTGGCGATATCAGATAATATGATCCTCAATTTGAAACAATAATAAAGACTATATCTATTTGTAGGCTCAAATTATTATTTTTAAGGAAAAATTGTGTTGCCCTTTTGTATTATATTATAAAGAAACATCAACAATCCAATTTCCATTGATTAACATAGAAACTAGTATAGGTTGTATCTTAACTTTTTCACTTTTGGGTAGGTTGGTCGCATACCATTTGATGAGCAATTAAGGAACTTCGAGAACACATTGAATCAAATCACTAGAAATTTGGGAGCAGATGCTATGGCCACAGCACTTGCACAGTGCATATTCTTTGTTGGAATGGGCAGCAATGATTACCTAAACAACTACCTTATGCCAAATTACCCCACCAGGAATCAGTATAATGGACAACAATATGCTGATCTTTTGGTCCAAAAATATAACCAGCAACTCACTGTAAGATTTCTTAATTGCTTCTACCAAACTCTGAAAAACAATTACTCCGGCTCTGTTTGCGAGTTGATTTTTAGAGTGAAAGAGATGACTTGAGAATTATTTTACAAGTGTATTATTTCATAGCTCCGAAGCCTTTCCTTTGAGTAAGAATTTGGACTACATACCATGTGTATGAGCACTATTACATAGTAATTGTATAGAAGTTCCATGACCAATACTATATGTTATACTCATCTACTTTAGAAAAACCTAAACTATTTTTAACTCCCATTTTTGTCAAGCTTCATTTTCAAGGAAAAGTTACTATTTCACAATATGTTACAGAGGCTTTACAATCTTGGAGCAAGGAAATTTGTTGTTGCTGGTTTGGGACTAATGGGATGTATTCCAAGCATATTGGCTCAAAGCACAAGTGGAAGCTGTTCTGAAGAAGTAAACTTGCTAGTGCAACCCTTTAATGCAAATGTGAAGACCATGTTGGGAAATTTAAACACTGATCTACCTGGAGCCACATTTATATTTGTTGATATTGCACGAATGTTCCAGCACATCCTTGTCAATGCTAGATCTTATGGTATGAATCCAAAGTTAATATCGACGGCATCCTCATGTTATACCATAGTTATATACAATGTTTTAAATTGTGATTGCAGTTGTCATTGCGATTATGGTTGTAGTTACTGCTATTGTGGTCATTGCGATGAGGAACGTGGCTGTTGCCATGTGAATTATATTATAATTAAAAAATATTTTTTAATTTGATACAGTCTGATGTGACCTAAATGTGGTTCGATTCAGTTGTGTTGTGGCCCGACACAACCATATCGTTGTGATTTGATATCACACTACAATTGCAATTGCAGTGTGATAATGTTGTGCTGGTCATTGCTATGCAGTCTGCAATTTAAATCACTCATTATATTGTCCCATAATTTAGCCTACTTGTACCGGGTTGGGCATATGCATTCCTCGTACCTGTTCCTTATATGAGAAGTTTTATAATAAATTTGTTTCTGTGTAGGGTTTACTGCTGTAAATAGAGGATGTTGTGGGATTGGAAGAAACAGTGGCCAAATTACATGTCTTCCGTTTCAAACACCATGCCCTAATAGAAATCAGTATGTGTTTTGGGATGCATTCCATCCAACAGCAGCAGCGAACATTCTGATGGGAAAGATGGCATTTAATGGTAACAACAATTTTGTTTATCCTATAAACATAAGGCAACTTGCTGCACTATAAATGAAGCTATTGTATGCATATCCGTATTAGACAGTTTTAGACACTCCTAATCATATTTTATAACATTTCAATTATTATTATTGTATTGTCATATCCGTATCTAGTGTCTTGTTTGTGCTTCCTTGTATGGGAACCTTGCGGTGTAAGAGTCAATTTCATCTTCAATGATTCGATCAGATTTAGTAATTAAAAGTACTTGGAGCAACAAATTTTGTTAGCAAGACTAGAATTTGTCACAGAACATTTTGTGGTGCCCTTCTATTTAAATTGACAATTACAACTGCTATATATACACCCGAAAAACATGTTAAGAGGATTTGGAGAGCAGAGTGAGCTTGGGACGGGTTGAGCTGAGATGAGTTAAGCATATCCTTACCTGTTTTTAAATATTGATCGGGTTAATTTTTGGGACAATGATCACATGTTCTCAACTGTGTCTCATTCACATGAATAAAAGAAA
>NC_032012.1:14537070-14568404 GCF_001865875.1 Lupinus angustifolius
TTCACATGAATAAAAAAAAAATTCTAAAAAAAAAAAAAAAAAAAAATCATATTTTGATTGGTTTGGGACATGGAATGAGACACTGTTCGGGACAAGTGATCTCAGTCCCAATTTTTGAACCCCAACTCGTCCCTGAGATAGGGTTGAGATAGGGACGACTCCGGGTTGGAAAAGGACAAAATGACAAACGTATATTTTTTTCTCAAATCTTTAAGCATGTACAATCAAAATTATCACAATCTATATATAAATTCAACTAAAATCTGCATCACACATACATCAATATATAAACTACAAATTTTAAATTGCATCATTCAAACTAAAAAATATCACAATCACGTAACTGAAAATTATATAACACATTGAAAATTTCAGAACAATTTAAACTGTTAAATGTCAATATAAGTTGAAGTGTTCTTGTAAATGACAAAAAATCACATGAGAATTGAAATGACAACAATATGTCATTACTCAAAAGTTTACAAAAAAATGAATACAATAACTAGCTATTAACTGAAAAATGAAACTTAAATTGGAGTTCACACAAAGTACAAAAAAACTAAAAATTAACTGGTTTTCTATCAATCAAGATTCATGAGCTTGTAAATATTTGAGTTGTGTGAGCTGAACATAATGAGTACTGATATGTACTTGTTTAACTATTCTTGATATATAACTATAAAGGATGAGTGAGTGATCCAGACATAGACTTGAACCTGTCCTTTTTTAACGACGGGTCTATCCCTCCTTTTTTATTTATTTGGACGGGTTTACGGGTTGGGCCGAATCTTGATTAACCCTATTGGAAAGTATTAGATTTATAATTTGTTTATTTTTCAAAAAAATGTGATACTCTATAAATATATATTGATGAAAGATGGAAGTATATTGATATGAGATATGGACACGTGAAGGATATTGAAGTATTTGTGTTGAGTAAAAGGGTAAAGTATAAAACTTACTTTAACAAACTTGACGAGGGTAAGAAATTACAAAATCGTAAAGTTCAAGGCTTTACAAAGAAAGGGAAAAAATGAGCCAATGTCACGTGTAAGCATTCTTATGGTCTTCTCTCTTGCTGATAGTGCATGACAAAGGGGAGCATATATTTGTTTCAAAAAGTATGATTTTATGTGTTATTTTTTTATTGATTAAAAAATACTTTATTATTAAATTTAAATATATATTTTTCAATCAATCAAAAAAATATCACATAGAATAACACACTCTTTTGGGTTGTTGCTCTATTGATCGATGATCTCATTCTTTATGCTTCCAATTTAGAAAATAACAATTTGAATAAATTAAAATTAAATTTAAATAAGTGCAAAATCACCATATATATATATATAACACATGCATTTAAGAAGACCGTAGAAGAGGCCATAAAAGTAGAATAAAAAGAACCTCTTCATTGCATGCAGCTAAGTAGATTGATGATAAATGTGGCTAGGCTAGAGGAACATTTATGATAAAGAATAACAAACAACACTATCGATTTCATTTATTCCTGCTCCATGAAAAGGAGAGGAGAAATAAAAAAAATTGTAGGGACTGGATACTTAGGGTAGGGTGAGAAGTAGGAGTCCATGGAAATGGCATAAGAGGAACTCTAGTTGATCATGTGATGATGAAGTAATAATACCATGGGGGATCTCGGTGATATCATGGGCTAATGATATATTATTATATAAATAAAATATATATTTTTTAAATAAAAAGTAACATTTTGATTGACATGATAGAAAATGAGATATCATTCGAGACATGTGATCTTTATCTCTTAGAGGAAAGGTCATAAGCATCTATTTTGTAAAATAGATTTTGGTATAGAAACAAGATATATATACAGTAGAATTGTAACCATAGAATATGAACCAAATCAAAATGTATACTTTTATCTTATACACTATGAGATGATAAAAAAAGATATATTTAATACCTGATAGGGAATATCCTTTGTTTATTGTATAGAAGTTCATATAAGAATAGGAAGACAACCAAAGAAAGAAATTTGTAATGGAATCATTGGAGATACTATTGTTAGTTATAGAAATTCCTTTTTTCAACGTTTTCCAAACGACCTAGAGTCTTAGATCTCTTTTTCATCCAAACCACCTAGAAATTCCTAATGGCCTTCACAAAAAATCTCTTTTTCAAAAAATATAATAAACAAATAAATGTAATGTTGTCTCCATATTCTCTAGACAAAAAAACACAATCATACACTTTTGTGACCACCTAGAGTCTTAGATTGCCTCAACAACTATTACTAATCTATACCAGAGGGACATTTTATATTAAAAAATGTATCTTTCACTTAATGTGATTGATCAGAAAAATACTTAATTATTAATTTTTTAATTTAATTACATTTTTCCAATCAATTATATTATGTGACACACAAAGTAACACAATTTATAGAATATTAGATGTGCTTTCATCTATACCACTCTAATAACGGTGGGGTGGGTTTGATGGCTACAAGGATAAGAGATGTCGATTGTAGATGATTGTGGAAGATAGTGTAAGATGGTAGCAATAATAGAGTGGGCAAATACATTAATTTTTAATATTAATATTAAATATTAATTAATAAGTTGGGTTAGTAAGTACATTAAATTTTTTGTTTAAATACAAAATAAGAAAAGAAAAGTCTCTTAGAATATTAAGTGTGACTTTATTAATATGAAAATATTTATTTCGTATAGCAACATCAAAACAATAGGAGAAAATAACAAGTGTTATATACAAAAAGTACTAAACGCGAAACTTTGCCATAATACTTTGGTCCAGGATCAGTGTAGTGTAAGAAATGACTCATGTTACATGAATAAATATATTGTTTTATTTTAAATAATGTAACTTTTGAATTGGAGAGTTGTAAGTGAAATGATAAGACTCCTGAAAAAAGTCTATATATTATACTTGATGGAAGCACTATACTCTTCAGGAAAACAAAGACTTGAAATATTGTCTTTATCTCTGTCCAAAAAGTTTGTCTCTATCAACCATCAATAAAGGAAGATCATAGAAAGGAAAGGAGGAAAAGAGATAGAAGTGTTTCTCTATTGACGAAGAACAACACTCAACATCAAAAGGAGGATCGTATTACCATGGATAGAAGTAATCCATAATCATTCTTATTATGTGAAAGCTATGAATTCTTAAAATCTATCAGAGTCAGGTTTAAGAACTTATAGTTTTACATTAAAAATGATTCAATCTTAAATGATGTTTTAAAATTTATTCTTGAATATTTAGAGAACTCATAATTATTTCCGTTTATAATAAACAAAGTGTAGAAGAAACAGAACATATCAATATCTTATGCATATATTCTACACTATTCATATTGCACTGTTCATATAATGTTAACATAAAGGAAGCACTTCATGTTATTGAGACTTTCATTTACTTTTCTTTATTCTGGTTTTGGAAAGAATGAAACTGTGCAGAAACTTTACACATTATATAACAGTACATTGTTTCACAGTCAGTAACAAAAGCAATATATATAACAGAAACATGAACACTAGTATACATACAAATGTTTATTATTATTTTTTAATATATGTATATGTGTAAATTGGTTAACAACCACATATATATATATATATATATATATATAAAACCTTAACATATATATATTATATATGTTATATATTAACAGTGAATATATATGTATATATATAATTATTAAGTTACTGATGCAATTGTTTTATTTTGATTTAATTGTTTTATGAATATGAATGCAACTATAATTTATGTACAACTTTGGGAGTCATGTAAATATTATGACTTATTAGATATTTGGAATTATTGTATCATCAAAGTGGTCAAATCTTTATAATATTTATTCCAAATTGTATAATCATATTTCATTTGTTAGAATTATTGTATAATAGATTTGTTAATCACCAAAGTGGTCGAATCTTTATATTTATTTATTTTCAAATTATATGATCATATTTCATTTACTCATTAATTTGATACTAAGAATGATACAACAATCATTGATTTACGAGTAAATTGAAGTTCATTATTGTAAGACAGTTAACAATCACTCAAAGGTTGAATGTTTATACTTATAATCAATGAGCATAAATGTTGGTAGTATAAATACATCATTAGTTATATTTATATCCAAAGATAATAAATGTTTATAATATTTGTATGTATCAATGCCAAATTATGTGAATTTCATTTAGTATCATTATGTCTGATATGGTATATTCATGGATTACCTAAAGATAGACATTAATATACACTTATGATAGATTATGTTAGCATGTAACTCAAAGCTTTAATGTTTTTGTTTAATTTTATTGATTGCAGTACCTGTTGCTTTGCATTCGCAATTCTCATATATTCCAACTTTCTATGGAGTTAACTTCTCTGAATGGAGTGAACAAATTCAACTTTACCTTGGGGTAATGGATTTAGATTTGTCACTTTGAGAAAATAAGCCAAGTGCTATTACTAATATAAGCGCGGAAAAATATAAAGTTCATTATAGAAATTGGGAAAATCAAACAAATTGTGTCTAATGTATATGCGAATGAGTATTGTTGGCAACATTAATTCAACTCTTCCTAAAACTGAAAGCAATAAAGAAATGCTAAAGTTTGTTGAAGAGCGCTCCCAAACTGCTGACAAGTCTCTTGCTGGGACACTAATGAGTACATTGACCACCATGAAATTTGATGGTTCTCGTACTATGCATGAACATGTCATTGAAATAAAAAACATTGCAGCAAGACTTAAGACATTGGGAATGAATGTGAATGAAAACTTCCTTGTCCACTTTATACTATATTCATTACCTTATGAATATGGTCATTTCCAAATGAACTATAACACCATGAAAGATAAATGGAACGTGCATGAAATGCATAATATGTTAGTTCAAGAGGAAACCATAAAGAAAGTCAATAAGAAACATGACAAGAAAAGGAATGGTCTCTTAAAGATTAATGAGTCATCTTCTCAATTCCACGAGAAGGAACATCATGAAAATATATGTCGTTTATGTAGAAAGATTAGACATTTCCAAAAAGATTGTCCAAAACACAAAGGTTGGTTTGAAAAGAAATGTAAGCCTAGTGTTTATGTATATTTTGAATCAAACTTAACAGAAATTCATTATAATACTTGGTAGATTGACTCTAGATGTACTGCTTATGTTTCTAATACTATGTAGGGATTCATTACGACTCGAACTACAAGACCAAATGAAAAATTTGTCTTTATGGGAAATAGAGTGAAGGTTCTAGTGACAGACATTAAGACTTATCGTTTAATCATTGACACTGAATATTATTTATATTTACTTAAAACCCTTTATGTACCTAATATATCAGGAATTTGGTTTCTTTATCTAAAACTGATGTTGTTGAATACTCTTTTAAATTTGGTAATGAATGTTTCAGTTTGTATAAATATACTCATTTAATTGACAATGGTATATTATGTGTGAATTGTACAAGTTAAATCTTGATAATCTTTTTTTCTGAAACACTTTTAACCTTGCATTATAACGTTGGAATTAAGCGTAACTTAATTGATGATCGTTCTGCTTACTTGTGGCATAAATGTTTGGGACATATTTCCAAAGAAAGAATGAAAGGTTTAGTAAATAATGAAATCCTTCCTGATTTAGATTTTATCGATCTGAATATTTCTGTGAATTGTATTAAAGGTAAACAAACAAAACACACAAAGCAAAGAGCCACAAGAAGCACTTAGCTTCTTGAAATTATACACACATATATTTGTGGACCTTTTGGTGTTAATTATTTCAATAAGGAAAAACAATTCATTACCTTCATTGATGATTATTCACATCATAGACATATCTATTTGTTGCCTGATAAATCTCAAGTGTTATAAGCCTTAGATTTACATTATTGAAGTTGAAACACAATTAGATAAAAATGTGAAAATTATCAAATCTAATCGAAGTGGTGAGTATTATAGAAGATATGATGAAAATGAACAACATTCACGTCCATTTGCTTAATTCCTTGAAAGTCTTGGCATATGTACACAATACACAATGCCTGGTACACTACAACAAAATGGTGTATCAGAAAGGTGTAATAGAACATTGTTGAATATGATTAAGAGTATGTTGAGTAATTCATCTTTACCCATTTTATTGTGGACTTATGCTTTAAAGACCGTCAAGTATTTATTAAATATGGTTCCTAGTAAGGCAGATCCAAAGACTCCTTTTGAACTGTGGACATGAAGGAAACCTAATTTAAGGCACGTGCATGTTTGGGGATACCCGACAGAAATTAGAATTTGTAATCCACAAGAAAAAAAACTGGATGCAAGAACAATCAGTGATTATTTCATTGGTTATCCAGAAAAATCAAAGGGGTATTAGATTTTATTGTCCAAACCATACTACAAGAATTGTTGAAACTGAGAATGCTAGGTTCACTGAGAATGATAAGATTAGTGGGAGTGAAACACCACGTAAGGTGGAAATTCAAGAAATGAGTGTACAAGTTCCATTTACTTGGGTCCCTTATAATATTGTTCCTCAAATTATTGAACCGATTAGTAACGATGGAGAACAACAAAATAATCCTATTACTGAACTTGAAGTTGTTGAACCTATAGTAGAAGAACCATAAGAGATAACATTAAGAAGATCTCAAAGAGAAAGCCAATATGTTATTCTTGATGATTATGGGGTTTACCTATACGAGTCAGAATGTGACATAGGAGTTGAGAATGTTAGGTATCAGTGGACAGAACACATCTCGAAGGGGGGGGGGGTTGAATAGGTGTCGCGGTTACCAATTAACGCTTTTCGCACTAAAGCCTTATTTTGGAAAAAGCCCCAGTTAATCGATTAACACTGTGTCTTAATCGTTTAACTAACAGAAAACAACAAGTTGCGGAATAGCTTATTGCACAGCCACTCACCGATATTTAAGAACAGATAAAACATATATATTTGAACATAATTAAACTAGATATAGCAAATTAACAGTATCCAAAATATCAGCTAATATTAGGCAATAATACGACTTGAAATGTATAGAGATTAGGGATAGATTAAACCCGCAACAATGAATTTTATCTTGGTTCGTTTGTGGGTCCACTTGCAAACTACATCTAGGCCTCCCCTTCTGATCTCGGGAGATTTTCTTCACTAATATTGAATCAAATGTATTTTTACATGCAAACTTCCAATACAAGCACTTAGATGCTCCCTTCTTGAATCCAAGAACCCACTTTCTTGGTTTGACTATTAAAATCGTCTAAGAAAACCTTTCTTGCAATCTAGCCCCAACCAAGAACTCGTTCTAAACTTAAGACCTCTAAGTCTTAGTGAAGACTCACTGAATCTCTTAAGTGGTAAGACACTAAGAGACAACTTCCCTTATTACAACAGAAAACAGTACAAGAACAGAGTATTATAAAGTACAATGTTGCTCAAAATATTACAATTGAAACTCAGCTAAAAACCCTATACAAAACTCACAAGTTAACATGAATATGTATGAGTTCATTAATATGCAGAAACACAGAATTTCTGCCATAAAATTCTCCTAAAGAAATGCAAGAATCATGCAAGAAAAGATAGGAATGTTTAACATATTAAATCACATGTAATAAGATGACAATTAAAGCCTAAGCATGATACTATTTCTCACTATCTCACAATACATTTTACTCTACCTATATGACACAATTAAGCACGAAAAATATGCAACTAGAACTAAAAATGAATGATATGATGTATGGTACATGACCTAAAAACACAGTTTATATAGAAAACCTTTCTGAGACCCAATTAATCGATTAAGTGCCCTTTTAATCGATTAACGAGATGTTGGGAATAACAATTTTCAGGTTTTCAGTTATCTATTAAAACCGTACTCACGTTAATCAATTAACATCTTTCTTAATCGATTAACTGACACATTTTTTTTGCTAAATGATTAAGTGGTAAACTACCTATATGTTATGCTTACCAACTATACATGTTTTACCAATATATTATACCTAAGATGCACAAGTAACATGTATGATTCATGCATGAACATATAATAATCTAGATGACATGTCTCATGTAAATGAATTGATTATTTTTAAGGCTTGTGAGAATTGCATCTAGGTTTACCTAACCTAGACTCAATATCTAAGGCACACATCTAAGACTCTAAAAATGACTCTTGTAAGGAACCTAGTCTAGATATGAAACCCTTGAGTCCACGACATGTTGATTTGTTGAGTCATCTTCAAGCTTTCACTTAATCCTTGTCTTCATCAAAACATAGGCAATGTAATAGTGCTATACTTGACACTTTGCACTTTCAATATCCCCTTTTTTGATGATGACAAACACCACACCAAATCTCGTTTTGATGCATAGCTTGATGATGGTTATACAAGGCATGGTTGTTAATTTCAAAGTTAAAGCGCATAGCTAGACAACAAATCAAAAAGATAATCCTTTCTCCTCCTTTTGACATTATAAAATAGATAAATGAATCAATCTAGTCAAAAGTAAGAAGAGTTATGTAATGAAATCAAAATTGTAATCTATCAATTAATTTTGGGAATTTAATTAATTAACCAGTTGAAGGAAGCTTGAACAAATGCACTTGTTGACAAACACTTAATCGATTAAATATGTATGTTAATCGATTAAATGGACATAATATAGTAAATGAACAAATTTAATGGCATGGAAGGTTATACAATAACTAGTTAAGCATAGAATGATCAAGCATTAATAGAATAGCATGTAAACAACAGGCTTAATCAAACATGATATATGCAGATAACCAATCATGGTCAAGTACCATTAAATATACATTCATACTATATATGACATAGATACGCATATGATATAAGCAATTTAAAACAAAACTAGTAATGATTAAAGTTCAATGTCATGCATATTAAGAGATAAAAGTTCAGCAAGAGTAGATAGTAACTGTTACAACCCAATAAAAGCAAAGAGAAAATATGTCTCAAGAGTACAAAGCAAAAATATCCTTAAAATTAGTCAATAGAAGAACTAAACCAAAGACAACCTAGGGTCTAAGGTCTTCTAATCTAAGGATGTGGAAGAAGGTCTATGTCATCAGGAACTGTCAGACTACTATCTCCCTAGATGAGGAATCTCAGCTTTTCAAATTCTGCACAAAACCTATCATTATGTGCCTCAATAG
Source organism: Lupinus angustifolius (assembly GCF_001865875.1). NCBI lineage: Eukaryota > Viridiplantae > Streptophyta > Magnoliopsida > Fabales > Fabaceae > Lupinus > Lupinus angustifolius. The sequence goes on from NC_032012.1 coordinate 14,546,274, forward strand.
TGTTTTGAACAAAGCTCCTCATAGACTGATAGTGGTTATCAATGTAGGCGACCTAACGTTCCTCATATTGCTCAAAGTCTGTATGGTAAGAATCCTTCAAAGACTGGAAATGTAGATCCATTCTATTATTCAGCCTTTGCTCCATAGCATCAAACTGAGCTAATCCAAAGGGTGGTTCCTGTGGTGCGTTTCTAGCCGACTCCCCTTGAGTTCCTGCATTATGTCGATCCGTTCCTGCCTGATCCTCATCTTCAGATAAGTCTAGATCCACAGTAGTGTAATCCTCTTGGTATTGCCAAGTATTCCCATACTTGTAAATACACATCTTGTGGATCAAACTTTCACCAACAAGGTGATCTTTATCAGAAGACTCCATGATGATGGTGTCAGACACATCAATATGCAGATAACCAATGATCCTCGAAATGAATATACTATAGAGTAGCAGCTTGGGTTGCGAAGTAGACACACTATTCATGACCTTAAGGATCTCCTCAGGCCAATTAATCATAACATTTTCCTTAACATCATACATGAACCTAAATCATTCACAATGGGTTGTGCACGATTTGTGTTCCTCTGAACCAAAATGTACATTACCAGATAGTGCAATAGCCTGTTTTCCACAGATAATGACCCAGTTTTTGTTAATTCTCCTTGGATATACAGATGGGGACCTCTCAAACATTACTTGTAAATCTCAGCAACATCAAATGAATTCTTGACCCAATCACAATTACCAATGCTAGCACCATTGGTGTACAAACCTCCCACATTCATGAAAATTTCCTCACTCAGCTCAAATAAATTTCCAAAAACCATATATCAATACTTTCCATCCTTATATCTAAAGTTGGCATAAGATTCTCTAATCAATGCAGGGTATATATTTTCCTTTAATTCCATAAAAGTGACAAGTCCTTGAGCTTGCATGCTTTGTGGAAATTCAAAATTTTGTTCCGCCATCCAGGTTAAATCGGTATACTTGATATATGTTGGTTTCCTGCCTTGAAACTTTGACAACCGAGTCTCCTGCAAAATGAGAGAGTAGTAGGGGTCTCCACGGTCCTGTCTCACACTTGGATTTGAAGATGAAGCAATAGGAGTCCTTCGTGCGCGTTGAGCAGTTGTCTTAATCCTTTTTGAACGATCTCTTTCCATTTTTTATTGCAAAACTGAGAGAATTGAGAGGTGTAGGAGGATTTTGGGAGGAACCTAAACTTAGGGTTTGGAATTGGGGGGAAATGGGTTTCCTTGAAAATTTCAGAAAAATTGGGATGAAATGAAGTGCAATGTGGGTAGAGGGTGAGGTTTAATCTTCTTTTAATCTACGAATTTTGATTGTGTTGTTGCCTATGAGATTTAGAGAGAAAAGAGGATAAAGAGGATTTGAAAACGCTGTTGTTTCTACTTTATCTGCTGGTGTTAATCGATTAAGGGCTGTACTTAATCGATTAATCATAGTTAAAATTCCAGATTTTCAGAAAAATAAGTCCAGGTAATCGATTAAGATGGGAAATCAATCGATTAAATTTCGTGAAAAATAAAGTGTTGGCTACTGGAACTTATTCTAATCGATTAAGACTCATGGTTAATCGATTAACAATCATCAGATTTATAGAATCAAGTAGGTTTTTGAGTTCTAGAAGCATGCAAAGATTTCTAACATATATCAAACAATTTTAAGCAAACACACATATGTATAGAGCTTATTATACTAGATCATGAATCATATTAGGAATAGAATGCATTTAACAAGTATTCATTTTGAAGCATATTAGACATTTAACATGCAAAACACATAATAAAGTGTTAGATAATTAAACAATATATTTTTCATCAAGGATTCCAAGTTCTCTTCGAAGAACAAAGAAAGTATCTCGTGAGAGGGGCTTGGTGAAAATATCAGCTAATTGCTTAGTAGTTTCAACAAATTCAAGTTAGTTTCAACAAATTCAAGTACACAATCGCCGTTTTGAACATGATCATGCAAGAAGTGATGTCTAATTTCTATATGCTTGGTTCTCGAATGCAAAACGAGATTCTTGGATAGGTTTATGGCACTTTTATTATCACATTTAATGGGGAACTTTTCTAGATTAAGACCAAATTCGTTAAGTTGCTGCTTCATCCATAGGATTTGAGCACAACACACACTAGTAGTAATGTATTCCGTTTCGGCGGTGGACAAAGCAACACATGCTTGCTTTTTGTTGTGCCATGCAACTAAGGAACTGTGTAGTAAGTGACAAGTCCCACTAGTGCTCTTGCAATCCAACTTACATCAAGCAAAATCGGAATCGGAATACCCTACCAAGGATAATGAGGCATCCCTACAATACCATAATCCCATATTCATTATTCCTTTTAAATATCTCTTGATACGTTTAACATCTCTATAATGTGAATCTTTAGGTAATGCTTGAAATCTAGCACACATGCAAACACTAAACATAATATCGGGGCAGCTCACAGTCAAATATAATAAAGATCTGATTATCCCTCGATACTTGGTTACCTCAATAACTTTTCCCTTTTCATCTTTGTCTAGATAGCAAGCGGACACCATAAGTGTACAAGCTTCTTTACATTTTTTCATGTCGAACTTTTTGAGTAACTCCTTGTAGTACTTCGATTGATGAATGAAGATGCCACTTTCCATTTGTTTAATTTTTAGCCCAAGGAAGAAAGTGATCTCACCCATCATCGACATCTCAAATTCTCCCTGCATCATCTCAGAAAATTCTCTACAAAGAATGTCGTTATTAGATCCAAAAATTATATCATCAACGTATATTTGAACTAATAATGCATGATCATCTAATCTACGAATAAAGAGGGTAATATCAGCCATACCCCTCATGAACCTTTTTTCCAAAAGGAAAGAGCTCAATCTGTCATACCAAGCTCTAGGGGCCTGTTTCAGACCATATAGAGCCTTCTTAAGCTTATATACGTGGTTCGGATATTTAAAATTTTCAAAGTCGGGAGGTTGATCAACATATACCTCCTCTTGAACTTAGCCATTCAGAAAGTCGCTATTAACATCCATTTGAAAGAGCTTAGAGTTTATAATGGATGCAAAGGATAAGAGCATCCTAATGGCCTCTAATCTAGCTACAGGAGCGTAGATCTCATCATAATCGATGCCTTCATCCTGGTTGTAGCCTTTGGCCACTAAGCGTGCCTTATTTCTTATTATCAAGCCAAATTCATCTAGTTTGTTTCGGAAGCCTCATCTAGTACCAATCACTGGATGTTCTTTTGGCTTAGGGATCAAGTCCCATACATTTTTACCCTCGAACTGGTTTAGCTCTTCTTGTATAGCTATACCCCAGTGCACATCCTCAATGGCCTCATCGATGATCTTTGGCTCGATTTGAGATACGAAAGCAACGAAGTTACAAAACTTACATAAAGAACTACGAGTTACCACCTCCGTAAAGATATTACCTATAACTTTGTCAGGTGGATGATCTTTCTTGGTCTTCCACGCGATTGGTAAGTCCTGGTGCTCATTGTGGAAAATTTGCTCTACTTCTTCTTTGTCCTGGTCCATGTCCTTAGAGTATGCTTCTTCTAAAGCACCTGCAACATCATCAGAAAATACCTTTGTCTTCTCTTTTGGAGAAGATTCTTCAAAATGAAGATGTACAAAATCTTCTACTTGTATGGAATATTTATTAAACACTCGACAAGCTTTACTATGCAATGAATACCTTAAAAATATTTCCTCATCCGCTTTTGAGTCAAATTTTCCTAGCATTCTTTTTCCATTATTTAAAATAAAGCATTTACATCTGAAAGCATGAAAATGAGCAATATTAGGTTTTTGACCTTTAAAAAGTTCACAAGGAGTTTTCAAAAAGGTAGGTCTCAAGAGTATACGATTTATCACATAACAAGTAGTATGCACTGCATGAACCCAGAAGTACTTAGGAACCTTGATTTCGTTTAGCATGGTTCTAGCAAGCTCCTCTAGAACTCGATTCTTCCTCTCAACAACTCCATTTTGTTGAGGGGTACAAGGAGCCAAGAACTGATGTATGATACCATGTTTATTACAAAATTTATCAAACTAGTGATTTTCAAACTCGCCACCATAATCAGATCGAATGAATACTATTTTAAGATTAAACTGATTTTGAATTTGTTTGGCAAGGTTTTTGAAAGAATTGAATGCATCACTCTTAGAAGATAAAAATAGTGTCCATGTGAATCTAGAGAAATCATCAACAATTACTAAAGTATAGAAACTACCACCAAAACTCATTATTTGTGAAGGTCCAAACAAGTCCATATGGAGAAGTTCTAGAGGTCTTGTTGTGGATATTACATTCTTTTTACTAAAAGAGTTTTTAACTTGTTAACATTTTTGACAAGTATCATAAGTTTCCTGAGTTTTAAAATCAAGTTTTGCCAGACCCTCAACCAAATTATTTTTAGACAGTTTATCTAGATGTTTTACAAGAATATGAGCGACGCGCCTATGCCAAAGCCAAATATTATCTTCTTTAGATATAATTTTTTTGAAAATATTGTCGTGACATCTTCTGGGTTAACCATATAGATGTTATTAATACGATATCCGACAAATTTGACCTTATTAGATAAATTGTCACGAACTATGCAACACTCAGAGTCGAAAGACACACAATTACCTTTGTCGTAGAGTTGGCTGATACTCAACAGATTGTGCTCCAGGCCTTCAACGTATACTACATTTTCGATCAATGCCTGAGTTGAGTTGCCAATTATCCCGGTGCCAAGTATTTTTCCTTTGTTGTTGTCACCATACGTGACAAACCCTTTTTCTTTCAATGATAGATCTAGAAATTTCGAACTATCACCCATCATATGCCTCGAGCATCCACTATCAAGATACCAATGCTGTCCGTGTGCTCGTAGATATACCTGCAAAATATATCACTTGTATTTTTCAGGTACCCAATTTATATTGGGTCCTTTTATATCAGTAACCAAGGAGTTATCTCCCTTTTCATCCAGGCATATACACCATTAGGTATACCATTCTTCCTGATATAGCAAGAGTAGGAAGTGTGGTCATGTGTGCCACAATAGAAACATGTAGGAATTTTCTTTTTTTAAAACTTTTTCTTTGGTCGAGTTACATGTCTCCTATATGGTCTTTTCCTACGCATAGGGGGAATATATCCTAATCCAGTATAGTCACCAACATTTCTAGTTTGACTAAGCATAGTGTCTAATTGATTTTGACTCTCTATGACTTTTGTGAGTTTTTCATTAAGTTTCAAATTCTCATTTTTCAAAGTCTCGCAAGACTCACAGACAGTTGTTTGATATAATTTATCATTTGAGAAATTGCATGTATTACAGGAAATTATTAGATCTAAGGTTTCATTCTCAAGTTTCAGCTCATCTAATTCTTTCTGCAGTAAAACTATTTTTTGTTCATTTAGAAGGATTACTCGTTTTCTATCAGAACTAATCCTCGCTAATTTTTTTAATTCTTCATTGTTTACCTCATTGTTTACCTCCTTTGAATTTGAGTCGCAAGCTTCATTTGTTCTGGTCATTAGGCATAGCTTGTCGGTCTCCTCTTCATCTGAGGTGTTTGATGTTGTTTCCTCCTTTAGTACGTTCTAGACAATGTAGGCAATCTTTGACTTGAAGTCTTGAGGAGTGCTCTTCTCAAAATCAACTTTCTTAAGGTAAGTAGGACACTGAAATCTCATGTGTCCTGGCTTACCACATTCATGGCAAGTGAAGTGCTCTTTGTTACCTTTGCCTTTTCTAGTTGATTCACACGCTTCTTTCTTTTGAAAACGTTTAAAGCCTCCTTTCTTTAAGCATTTCTCGAATTTTCATACAAGAAGGCTCAACGTTTCATCTTCAATATCTGAATTAGACTCAACATGTTCTTTCTCTTCAGTAGATTGAGACATTGTTGCTTTAAGAGATATGCCTTCCTTCTTGCGATCTGATTCCTCATGCATCGTCAAGCGCCCAAGTTCTGTCTCATGCTCTTGAAGCTTTCCAAATAATGTTACCAAAGGCATGGAATCAAGATCCTTGGATTCCATGATAACTGTAACTTTAGGTTGTCATCTTCTGTCAAGACAACATAAAACTTTATTAGTTAGTTCTCCTTTGGTAAATTTTTTATCTAGGGCAAGTAAATGGTTTACTATGTGTGTGAAACGCTTTTGCATGTCGCTGATAGATTCACTTGGCAACATACGAAACAACTCGTACTCATGTGTCAAGGCATTCACCCTGGCACACTTGACTTCACTAGTGCCTTCGTGAGTCACTTGTAAAGTGTCCCACATTTCCTTGGCACTTTGACACTACGAAACCCGAAAGAATTCATCATAAGACAGGGCCGATGTGATGATGTTTTTAGCATGTAGGTCATATTGAAACTTTTTACGTTCATCATCAGTCCATAAACTTTTGGATTTTTCTTACGGTTCATTGTCCACTAGATGCATTGGGACGAAATGCCCGTTGACTATGGATTCCCAAATATCCGAGTCAATGGTTTCAATGAATATCTTCATCCGAACTTTCTAGTAGGTGTATCCTTCGCTACTGAATACGGGAGGGCGGTTAACGGATGCACCATCACCGCCAAAGGGGTCGGTAGAACCCATTTGTTTTCCCTTAAGGATCACGCGTATGCGGTTGAGCTAGTACGTCATGCTAGCTTTGATACCACTTGTTAGGTACCAATGGACATAACACACGTAGAAGGGGGGTTGAATAGGTGTCGCGGTTATCAGCTTTTCGCACCGAAGCCTTATTCTGGAAAAAGCCCTAGTTAATCGATTAACACCCTATCTTAATTGATTAACTCATAGAAAACAAAAAATTTCAGAATGGCTTATTGCACAACCACTCACCGATATTTAAGAACAGATAAAACCTATATATTTGAACAAAATTAAACTAGATATAGCAAATTAACAGTATCCAAAATATCAGCTAATATTAGGCAATAATACGACTTGAAATCTAAAGAGATTAGGGTTAGAAAAAGCCTGCAACAAGGAATTTTATCTTGGGTCGTTTGAGGGTCTACTTGCAAACTACATCCAGGCCTCCCCTTCTGATCTCGAGAGATTTTCTTCAGTAATATTGAATTGAATGTATTGTTACATGCAAACTTCCAATACAAACACTTAGATGCTCCCTTTTTGAATCCAAGAACCCACTTTCTTAGGTTGACTATTCTATTTGCCTAAGAAAACCTTTCTTGCGATCTAGCCCTAGCCAATAACTTGTTATAAACTCAAGACCTCTAAGTGTTGGTGAAGACTCACTGAATCCCTTAGGTGGTAAGACATCAATAGACAACTTCCCCTATTACAAAAAAAAAAACAGTACAAAAATAGTGTATTATAAAGCACAATGTTGCTCAAAATATTACAATTGAAACTCCGCTAAAACCCTTATACAAAACTCACAAGTTAACATGAATATGTATGAGTTCATTAATATGCAGAAACACAAAATTTCTACCCTAAAATTCTCCTAAAGAAATGCAAGGATCATGCAAGAAAAGATATGAATGTTTAACATATTAAACCACATGCAATAAGTAGACAATTAAAGCCTAAGCATGATACTATCTCATAATGCATTTCACTCTGCCTATATGACACAATTAAGCACGAAAAATATGCAACTAGCAATTCTAAAAATGAATGATATAATGTATGGTACATGACCTAAAAAACACAATTTCTATAGAAAATCTTTCTAAGACTCAGTTAATCGATTAAGTGCCCTTTTAATCGATTAACGAGTTGTTGGGAATAACAGTTTTCGGGTTTTTAGTTATTTGTTAAAACCGTAATCACGTTCATCGATTAACACCTTTCTTAATCGATTAACTGACACATTTTTCAGCTAAATGATTAAATGGTAAGCGACCTATATGTTATGCTTATCAACTGTACATATTTTACCAATATATTATGCCTAAGATGCACAAGTACATGTCTGATTAATGCATGAACATATAATAATCTAGATGGCATGTCTCATGTAAATGAATTGATTATTTTTAAGGCTTGTGAGAATTGCATCTAGGTTTACCTAACCTAGACTTAATATATAAGGCACACATCTAAGACTCTAAAACTTTTAAGGAACCTAGTTTAGATATGAAACCCTTGAGTCTACAACATGTTGATTTGTTGAGTCATCTTCAAGCTTTCACTTAATCCTTGTCTTCATCAAAATATAGGCAATCTAATAGTGCTATACTTGACACTTTGCACTTTCAGAGAATGACCCAGTACAAATCATGAATAATGATAACACTGATAAATGGCTAAAAGCCATGAAAGATGAGTTAAAATTTATGAAACAAAATGAAGTTTGGGACTTTGTTGAGTTACTAGAAGATTGCAAGGCAGTTGGTTGTAAGTGGGTTTTCAAAGACAAACATGATTCTTATGGTAACATAGAACATTATAAGGCCAGACTTGTAGCAAAAGGTTATACCGAGAAAGATGACATTGACTATAAAGAGACATTTTCACTAGTCTCTAAGAAAGACTTACTTAGGATTATCATGGCATTGGTGACTCATTATGATTTGGAGTTACATAAAGTGGATGTGAAAACCGCCTTTCTAAATGGGGATTTAACAGAAAAGGTGTATATGGATCAGCTAATGGGATTCATAGAGAAAGGAAAAGAACACATGATGTGTAAACTTACGAAATCAATATATGGACTTGAACAAGCTTTGTAGTAGTGATCAATGCATATACCTAAATATCAGTGGGAGTAAGTTTATCTTCTTGGTTCTATATGTTGATGACATCTTGCTTACAACTAATGATCATGGTGTTTTAATTGAGACTAGGATGTTTCTCTCTAAGAAATTTGAAATGAAAGATATGGGTGAGGCAAGCTATGTGATTGGAATAGAAATATTTCGTGATAGATCACAAGGACTTTTAGGCAGTCTTATAAAACATATATTGACAAAATTTTAGAGAGATTCAGAATGGATAAATGTTCAGCATCTCGCATTCCAATACATAAAGGAGACAAGTTTAGTATGATGAAATGTCCAAAGAATGATTTGGAATAGAAGCAAATTGAAGAAATTCCTTTTGCATCTATAGTTGAGATTTTAATGTGTGTTAAGACTTGTATGCGACCAAATATTAGTTTTCCAGTTGGAATGTTAGGAAGATACCAGAGTAATCCTAGTATAGAACATTGGAAAGTTGCAAAGAAAGTTCTGAGATACTTACGAGTAGGGTTGACAACGAACCGAACCAGCTCGGTATTCGTTTGAAACTCGATTCGTTATTTAGCTCGACAAACTTGGTTCATGAACCAAATGAGTTGAACTTGAGCTGGAAATTGAGCTCGTTAAGTAAACGAGTCAGACTTGAGTTGTTTATAATTTGGCTTGTTTGGTTCATGAGCTGGCTTAATATATATATATATACAAACTAATTTTTAAGTTTAATATGATCCATACATTTTTTATATTTATCGTTATTATATATATAAACAAGATTATATTTATATATATATATATATATATATATATATATATTTAATGTGTTTGCAGTATTTTTTCAAATGAACCATTCAAACTGAACCGAAGATTTCATGAACTTTAACCGAGTCAAATTTGAGCTATAATAATAACTATTATCGAATTCGAGTCGAGTTTCGAGACAAGCCCATCCTTATCGAGCTGAACCGAGCTCAACTTTGGTTCAACTCGGTTAGGCATCTTTCTAGACCTACTTATAAGGTACAGAGGATCATATTCTTACTTATATAAGATCAAATCATCTATAGGTGGTTGGATATTCAGATGCAAATTTTGTCGAATGCATAGACACAAGAAAGTCTATTTTCGATTATGTAGATTTATTAGCTGGAGGAGCTATCTCATGGAAGAGTCCGAAACAGACTATCATTGCTGCATCCACTATGGAAGCTGAATTTGTGGCATGCTTTGAGGCCACAGTTCATGTTAAATGGCTACAGAACATTTTTTTTAGGACTTGGGCATGTCGAGAATATTGCTAAGCCACTGAAAATTTATTGTTATAATTCCACAACAATCTTCTTTTCTAAAAACGACAACTATTCCAAAGGTGCTAAACATATGGAGGTGAAATACTTTATCGTTAAAGAAGAAGTTTAGAAACTTAGAGTGTCAATTGAGCATATTAGTACTAACCTTATGGTTGTAGACCCTTTCGCGAAAGGGTTGCCACCCAAAATAGTTATTGGTCATGTCAAAAATATGGGTATATGTCTCTGAATGAATGTTGAACATTATGTTATTAATAAAGTCCCAATACTTTGACACTCTGAGCTCGTTAATATTTAAGTTTCTTACTAATATTTTATTTTCACACTTATGTACACATGTAAGAATGGTAAAGTTGAAAATAAAAATTTCTTTCTCAATGACATTATTATATGATTTCTTTTAATGTGTCATGTTAGAATTAAGGCTAATATAGTAGTACATGGAAGGCACTATATCGAATAAATGATGTACAACTACCATGACTCTTATTAGTTCTTGTTCTTAATCATGACTTGTAATGTAATGAATATGGAAAACATATTCTGATTATGCGCATTATGTTTGATATATATCATATCATGAATTTTATTGTCACATGAGCCAAGTGGGAGAATGTAAGAAATGTCTCATGTTACATGAATGAATATGTTGTTTAGTTTTGAATAGTGCAACTCTTGAATTGGAGAGTTGTGAATGAAATGGTAAGAGTCTTGGAAAATAGTCTATATATAGTACTTGATGGAAGCACTATACTCATTAGAAAAAAGGACTTGAAATATTGTCTCTATCTATTCCTAGAAAGTTTGTATCTAACAACCATCAATAAAGGAAGAACATAGAAAAGAAGGGAAAAACATAGAAGAGTTTCTCTATTGACAAAGAACAACACACGACATCAAAAGGAGGATCGTGCCGCCATGGATAGAGGTAATCTATAATCATTCTTATTATGTGAAATCTATGAATTCTTAAGATCTATAAACACATGGTTTCCATGTTAAACTTACATCTAGATCTTGGAATTGGAACAAAAAATCGAGTCAGACACACCGATTTTAAAATATAAATCCAACACAATACAAACACGCTCCATTTTTACAATTGTGATCTATTTTGGATCGCTTTGGATTGAACACCCCTAAACAATCTACTTTTTATTTTTTGAGTTTCACCCGCTTAGGGTAATTCTTTTTTTAACACTCTGTTTGTTTTAGAAAGGAAAATGGAAGGAAAGAATAAGAAAAATGAAATAAAGTTAAAGGAATGAAAAGAAGTAAATGATGAGGTGAAAAATTAGTTGTTGGTTTGAAAGAAAAAAGAAGGAAAGAAAAGTATAATTTTTCTCTCATCTTGTTTGATTGTGCAAAAAGCGAAAGCAAAAGAAAATTTATACTTGTGAAATTACATAAATACCCCAAATAAGAAATGTCATGTTACTACTTATTTTTAGCATGTACAAAACTTAAGACATCCATACATTCTTTGACAAACTAACTCTAAGAAGTATAAATACCAAACAAACACTTTTATAGATAAGACATTATGTAGAAACAATCTAAATATATTGTTTTGTATATCATGTTAGAAATAAAAATAACAATTAAAGAAAAAACACTTCTGAAAAGAATAATACAAATATATCACCCAACAAATAATAATTTCTCCAAAAAAAATTAAAAAAGAAATGTATTTAGTTATTATGAAAAACATTCATACTCTACTACAAAAAAGGAATTGATCAAAAATAATAAAAAGGATAAAAAAATTTTGAATGGGGTTGCATGAGTTAGAACAAGTTGGAAAATAAGTACATTATTTGATTGGACCTAGAAAAGGAAAAAAATTGAAGTAGGATGTTAAAGTTTTAATTATTTTTTGTTGTAGTGACAAGCTAATTTGAGGATAAAATATGACAAAGTAGGTTTGGGGAGAGAACATGAGAAAAATGAGGATTTAGAGATAAAATAAGGATATTTCGGTCATTTTATCAAAATGGTTCTTTTCTATGTATTTTCCTCTCTCATTTAAGAAAAAAAATTTAGTATGGGGCCACATATTTCTAAAACGAGTGATAGAACATATTAATATTCAGTTCAGTTATCCACATGTGTCTTGTCTGAAATTCCAAAATTCTTGAACTTGATCATTGATTTATTCTTAGAAGTATATTTCGAGCAACCCCACTTCATCATTCCACTTCTTTCAACCACCTCTTGATACTTAGTCTAACTTAGGGCGTCTTAGTGTGTCCTAGTTAGGTTGGTTGTTAGGTTGTGTGTTTTGTTATTGTGCCTTGTTTCCTTCTGACTCTATGTTATATCATGTTATATTTTGTTAACTTTGCTTTGTAAATTCTTGAACTTGATCACTGATTTCTTCTTAGAAGTATATTTCGAGCAACCCCACTTCATCATTGCACTTCTTTCAACCACCTCTTGATACTTAGTCTAACTTAGGGCGTCTTAGTGTGTCCTAGTTAGGTTGGTTGTTAGGTTGTGTGCTTTGTTATTGTGCCTTGTTTCCTTCTGACTATGTTATATCATGTTATATTTTGTAGGTCTGTTGCAAATTCACTGCTTCCACAAAGAAACGAAAGCTTATCCTATAAGCTAATCTCATGCATAAACTGAGGGGGAGAGCAAAGTAAGGGGGAGAAGCACATCAAGTTCATAACAAATGCAAAACAAGTTGATTGTCATCTATTCATTCAAACAAGTGTATAAATAAGTATTTACACAAGCGTTTGTCATCATCAAATGGGGGAGATTGAGTTTGCAAGTATGCATCATCATAATGTTTTGATGAAGACAAGGATAATAAGCATTGTTGAAGGCAAGGACAACTCAACAAACAACAAAGTCAAGGCTCGAGTTCAATCAAGAAGACGTAAGTTTAATTTTTACATTTCTAGAGTCTTAAGATTATTGATTGGGTAGAGTCTATGCTACGTGAACCTTGAATGGAAATCTCACAATCCTAAAATTGAATCAACCTAAAATGCAACTTGCATACACTCATACATGATTAGCATGCTCATGCATTTACATATCGTAACATCATTTTGGTGCAATAAACTTGGTTTATAACCTACATCTTTCAAAATCATGCACCATACATATACACGTGATGTAGAAGGTTCATCATACATCAAAGAAATGTTTTTCAACAAATTTAATCGATTACAACTTGTGTTAATCGATTAAATCAACATGGAAACTCATTAATCCATTACGTAATGGGTTAATCGATTAAATGGAGTCACAATAGTTGAAATCTTAGATTTCTTGAGGTTGTTAGTCGATTAAGTAGTGAGATAATCGATTAAGTCCAACAAAAAATAGATATATATAAAAGCTGATTTTTCTCATGTGCTCAATAACATCTTGATATTTTTAGAATTCAACTTTCATATTCTCGGAGAAAAATTTATTACAGTGGTGAAAGGTTTTAATCTTCTTTGATATAAGAAAAGAGATAGGATAGATTCATAGAAGTTAACTCATTGTGCTTCATAGTAAAATCATTCTTTCAAACTGTGCATTATCACACAATAATTCCTTTGGGTATTGTCAGATTTTTGGGCAGGGTTTAGCTTCTCTCCATAAGTGTAATATTAGCACAATTAGGTGCAAATCACTTGTAAATACTTTTGTAGATGAATGTTTTGTATTCTCTTAGGTGTGTTGGTATCACCTTGTAAGAGAGAATAAGATTTGGGAAATCCTAGCTGTGGTTGGGTACTGTGAGTATTTACTTAAGCAAGAGTCTTAGTTGGGAGTTAGAAGTGGTTAGGGACAAACTGTTAGAAGTGGTGTTGAGTATCCATTAGAAGCGAGTGAGAGGGTCAAACAATTAGAAGCTCTAGTGCTAAAAAGAAAGTCTTGTAATTGGAAGAGTATTTGTAAACATTTGTTTCCTATAGTAAAGTAATCTCTCAATATCGGAAGGGGAGGCCTAGACGTATATTGTAGTGGTTAGCAATTGAACCAGGAATAAAAATCACCATCTTCATTTTCTCTATCCCTTTGCATTTCAGTTTATCTACGCTTACCATACTTAGATTACTTTGCTTACTGAATTTGTTGCATGTTCTGAATCTGTAACCATATATGCATAAATTCATTGGTTAGCTTGCATATAAGGTTAGGTATCTGTAAGCCATTGTTATCCAACACTATACATATTGCCTTTAACCCATGTTTTTCGTGAAAGTACCAAGCACATTGAGCTTGATTTTCACATTGTTATAGAACAAAATTTTAGTGGCTATATCAAGATCATGCATGCTTCTAGTCACTTGCAATTAGCTTATGCACTCACAAAAGCCTTAGGTCCAAATGATTATTCTTCTATTCAATCCAAACTTGGGCTCCTTAACATATGTGACCTAACTTATGGTGAGGAGGGTTATTGGCCAATGATGCTCTTCATATGTGACAAGTTCAAGTCACCAGCCAAGGTTCCTACCAAGCAACAAATTCTAACCGAGACACTAATCCAGGTGACTCTACATATGTTCCATTGAATCCTGATTGAGACAAGGCTATGCCAAACACCAATCATGACCGAGGCACCAAGGCTAAGCCAAACACCAATCATGACTGAGGCACCAAGTCTAAGCCAAACACCAATCCAGACCGGGACAACAAGCCTTAGCCTGACCAAGACACAGACAATTCTAATCGAGAGTTTTGACCCTACCATGACCGAGGTGCATAGGTCAATTGTCTCAACCACGACCATGGCGCACTAGTCAGCATCTGATTTAGGGATCATAGCGCAACAGTCCAAAAAACATACCAAAGGGAATAACTTGTTGTGCAAGTTTCTTCGTTCTTTCTTAGTTTTAAGAGCATGTGTCTTTTAGTTAGGGTAGTTAGTTAGGAATTATTTTCTATAAAAAGGAATAGGTTAATTCTCTTAAGATGATCATTTTGTATCACATCATTCTCATAAAGGTTTGGCAAAGTTCCGATCCAGAATTGCAAGAGAAGGGAACCTTGTTGGCTGAAGGGAGAGCCCCGGAATTTCAACAATGAACCGATGGATTGCTGAGATGCAAGAACCAAGTTTGTGTGCCAAGAGACCCCTATTTGAAAATGGCAATCTTGGACGAAGCCCATAAGGCGTTTAAGGCGTTTTCCTAACCATGCAAAGAGTGGACTTTTTCACTTGTTTTTGGCTTGAAAAACCATAGCCTTGAAAAAGTTTAGAATGGTATATTTTTTTTAATGTTGAAGTTTGATTTTATTTGAAAGGGGATGATTTTGTTATCAAAGTAACCTTTAAAGTGTTTAATGATAAGTTGAAGGATCAAAACTTTTATTAGCATTAGGTCTAAATCATGGCCTATATGTGTTTAGGAAAAGTTTAGTTTCTAACTTTAAAATCGAAAATGTTTATGGATGAGTTTTGTGAAAAAAGTGTTGTTTTAAAATATTATGAGTTAAAAGTTTGATTAGTAAATGATATTCTTTGACTTCCAAATTCAAGTAATGATTTGGGATAAAAGATGACTTATAGAAGTCTTGACTTTATAAACTTAAAGTGTTATGAAGTAATGGATTGTTAAGGGACAATACATTGTGACATAGTGGTGTCCGAATATGACACCCGGATCTCCTAAACAATCTCAAAAGTTTGGAGCTATATTTGTGTATTAAGAAAACCCATACTTAATCAAATATTTGCGTGAATAGATTTTGTACGGATACTTTCTTAAGTTGTATGCTTAGAATAGCTTAAAATATTAAGTATTGTGGTATTTATCTATGAAGGAACATCACTCGAGAAACTAAAACTCATAGGGATCGAAAACAGCGGAGAGTTTCGATCTGGTAGCCCAAAAGGGCGATGAAAATGGTCTTGGTAACTGGACCACCTCGCTTGGGCGAGCCAGCCTCACCTGGGCGAGGGAGAAGCAGAAGATGAGGGCCCAATTTGGTACCTGGGCGAGCGTTTCTCGCCTAGGCGAGGGCCACACAGCCAGTTGGGCCTGTTCGGGGCGTTTTTGGTGTCGGGCGACCATACCTAGCTCGGGCGAGCACTAGACATGTATTTCGACCAATTTTTGATGGATTTGTTGCTTGAGCGACAGTCCATCGCTTGGGCGAGAATCAGGAAGAGAATTGAGTCTGTTTTGATGAGTTCGTCGCTTGAGCGTGAGATATACAATATGTTTTATTGATTCTGATTATTTGATTTCTGAGGCAATAGCCCTAGCTTGGGTGTGAAGTGTATTTACACTTGGGAAAGACCTTGACTCAGATGATTGAGTCCAGTTCTCAAAATCAACAAACTTCTACAAGTACCTTCGTTCTTGCTCCTATTTAAGGCAAGGTTTCTGACTTTGATGTCGTGATTCGGGCAATGCCCAAAAAGGATTACATGATACCGTGCAGTGAGGTCGTCTAACCATAAGAGGCTTGGCCATGTTATCGTCCAAGATATTCAACGATAATTCGTAGTGGTAAGGATGTTAGTCCTCTATTACGTGATGATGTAAGATTGGGTCCCACATGAAGCATTCCTTTGGGAGATGTCTTAGGTTGATCCGATCATTTAAAATAATGATTAAAAGATTTAATCGGCTAACCTCGGTTAGTGTGCATACTCATTATTGATAATGAAGTATTGGAGAGGAAATTTACAGGAGACGAACGAGCCCCGAGATATTGAGAGGGACGGCGATGGCGGTGATTCATCGGCAAAGTCTTGAGAGTGAGTCTAGGTGAGACGAGTCCATTCTATTCCTGGATGAGGTATTCTATTGGATTGGGCAGTTCTCAAAGGGCAAACTAGACGATCTCTAACAACCCCTCTTTGCAATCAAGGATCGATGAGAGAGATGCCCATAAAGTGTTTGATACGACATCATCCTGAAATGGACAGTTATTTGGAACATATCGATCATATATCCTTGCGGGGAATAGTTTGATGCGTTCAAATCGGCTTGTTATGGGACCTGTACTCTCGGTTATTTCCGAATAGTTTATTGGGAGGATATTGGTGTAAGGATGGATGAAATAAACATAACATTCTGATGAGCAATATATTACACACTATTCATAACCTTAATTTAGCATGATTGATTATTCTTGGTGCCTAATTGACTTTGTTTCATATGGTTTAGTGTTTTAGACTTTATTGGACTAATATTCCTAAAATGAGTTAATTTGGGATTATTTGGCCTGATTAAATCTATTATCATTTTCAGATCACATTTGGCACTAATCGCATTTTAGGTATTATGGAAGTCGAAGATATGTGTTGAACTGAAGATTGTATTTTTATTTTAGGAGTTGTTTTTATTGTAATTTAGCTTTTGGCCCATTGTTTAGGCCCAATTTGGTTTTAAGTATGTTGGAGGGGTTAAATTCGGATTCCCCACTCCAAACACACACACTCATACTTTGCCTCACTTTGAAACAAAAACACATTTCCGTTTTCCCTCTTTTTGCTCTACTAGGGTTTCACTCCTTCTTCATTTCTCATTTTCGGTTTGTTCTTCCATTGTCATAGAAGGCTAAATTTATGGACTAAGTTCATTTCATAATGTATCACAACTCTTGAGGTTTTGTTATTAATGCATTTTCGGTTTCTTTATTGTTGATTTCTTCTATCTTATTTCTGAATATGGTTTGCTTAATTCCATTGCTTAGAAACTGGTTGGTTGAGTTTATCTTCACTTAGTTGATTTAATCTCTCTAGTGCATGAATGCTTAGTTCGTGTGAATTTGTTAATCGTTTCATGCTTATACTGATTTCGCCTAGTTTGAGGTTTTGGTTCTGGAAATTTGCATTGATTATCGCTTAGTTAATTGATTATCAACAAATTCGGAAGTTAATGGTTGGAATCTGAAAATAATCTTTTGAAACCGAGGATTGAGTTGTGAACAAACGAACCAAAGGGATTTAGCCATTTTATTACATTGTTTAACTACTGTCTCTGAATTTGGTTTATGTTCATACTATCCAACAACAACAAAAACCCTTGTGTGTGTGTGAGTATAAGGTGTTTGAAGCTTTGCTTGAAAGATAATCCTTGTGTGTGTGTGAGTTAGGAGTCACTTCCTAGTACTGCAGTTTTAATTGTTATATTATTTATATCGGGTATGGCCTCGATCAAATTTGGTGACGCTGTCGGAGATTATGTTGTTTGCTATCTTGTTTAGTTATTTGTGTGTGGATTGATTCAGGTGTATGTTGGTTACTATAGTTGTGGTTGGAATTTTTGCATGAAACTTTGTTTCCATACTTCTTTAATCACATATTGAATACTGGATGCATCATAGTCAATCACATTGCTCCTAGTTGTGAGATACAAACAAGTAGTGATTAGTTTTACTGTTGATTTTCTATTTTTGGCATAACTTTGGAATCGTTGATCAAAATTGGGCATATTATATATGCATTTGGGGTAGAAAAATCCAACGATTCTTTCTCTACACACTGCATTTGTAGTAGCCCATCTGAAAATCCAAAAAGAGTTTGTTTACTATTTCTTTTTTATTTTACAAGTTTATTTTTCCAATTGTTTTGATTTTGTTTCATTTAATTAAATTAGTTAGGCTTTGAGTTTTGTCCTGAAAATTTTTATGGATGTTTCCTATGGTATTAGAATTTTATTGATGTAAAGTTTTGGTTGATCACTGAAATTTAACATGTATTACACTTACTGTCCTACATGGTTCTTACTACTACATTTAGTGCATGACTAGGGGAAATCCTAACTCTTTGCATCCAATAAATCCTGAAATTGATAGAACATTTCATAGTTTGGTTAGACAAGTTAGGAATTTAAATTTAGATAGTGAGTCTTTTCATTTTAGTGTTAATCTACCTGATAGTGATACTGATTCTGCTGTTTCACTGCACTCTATTGCATACTCTGAAAATATGGTTGATTTACCTCTAATCCCACGTGAGAGGACATTAAGGGAGTTGGTTGCACCTGATTTCACATACGAAAGCTTGTGTATCAAGTATCCCAATGAGCATCTTAAGGAGTTCCACATTGTATGTTCCACCATGAAGCCTCGTGATCTCCAAGATGATCACATATGTTTCAAGGCATTCCCACATTCACTTGAGGGTGCTTCAAAAGATTGGCAGTATTACTTGGCCCCTAGTTATATTACTAGTTGGGATGACCACAAGAGAATCTTCCTTGAAAAATTCTTTCTTGCCTCCAGGATCACTGCAATTAGAAAAGATATTTCTGGCATCAGATAACTACATGCAGAAGGTTTATATGAATAATGGGAGAGATTCAAGAGACTTTGTGCAAGTTGCCCCCATCATCAGATCTCTGAACAACTCCTCCTGCAATATTTTTATGAGGGTCTGAACAACATGGAGAGGAATATCATTGATGCTGCTAGTGGTGGTGCACTTGGAGATATGACCCATTTTGAGGCTAGAGGTTTGATTGAGAAGATGTCTTCCAACTCTCAACAGTTCAATGCAAGAAGTAGTGATGCTATAGTGGTCAGAGGTGTCCATGATGTTGGGACAGATTCGGTGAGGCAAGATAAAGTTGAGAACAAAATTGACTCCCTTGCTACCTTGGTCACTCAACTTGCCATGAATCAGCAGAAACCTCCACTTGCAGCACGAGTTTGTGGCATTTGCACCATAATTGACCATTATGCTGATGTTTGTCCTTCTCTCTTGGCGCCCAAAACCAGTGACCATCCCGAGGCCTATGCTGCAAATATTTACAACAATAGACCTCAACAATAACAACAACAAAATTATGATCCTTCATCAAGAAGATACAACCCTGGTTGGAGGAATCATCCGAATCTTAGATGGTATGATCCTTCACAGCCTCATCCAGGGCCACCATTTCAGAATAATAATGTTGCACAAAATAGACCATATGTGCCTCCTCCAATCCAATAGCAGAGGCAACAACAAGTGAATAGTAATCCTGCTCCTACATCTAGTGAACCTTCATTAGAAGAATTAGTGAGGCAAATGACATTACAGAATATGCAATTCCAGCAAGAGGCCAAAGCTTCCATTTAGAGACAAGAGTCCTCCATTCAGAATTTGACCACCCAGATGGGACAGATGGCTACTTCATTAAACACATTGCACTCTCAGAATTCTGATAAGTTGCCTTCCCAAACTGTGGTCAACCCGAATCATCACTCTAAGGTTAGGAAAACATATTGAAGTTGATCTAGCTACATCAAAAATGAAGCAATCGGTTTTAAAAAAGACTGAGAACACTAGTGAACAAATTCTTGCTAGTGAACCTTCCACAAGTGTTGCGCAACCATCTTCTATTCCTCTTCCATTTCCTCCAAGAGCCGTTCAAAGTAAGAAGATGAAAGAGGTAAACATGTTCCTCATATTCCTGAAAAATGTAAGGACTCGGGTACATTTGATGTACCTTGCATAATAGGTAATAGCAAATTTGAAAATGCCATGCTAGATCTAGGTGATTCGATTAATGTTATGTCTATGTTTGTTTTCATGTCTCTTTCACTTAGACCTATGCAACCCAATGGGGTAGTGATTCAATTAGCAAACAGGAGTAATGCTTACCATGCTGGTTTGATAGAGGATGTCTTCGTCCAGGTTGGGGAACTTATTTTTCCTGCTGATTTTTATATTCTCGATATAGAAGAGAGATCCTCCCGTAACACAGTTCCTATCATTTTGGGGAGGCCATTTTTTAGAACAGCCCGAACCAAGATAGATGTCCATGCTGGAACATTATCTATGGAGTTTGGTGATATTGTTGTTATTCTAGTCCGGTTTAATATTTTTTATGCTATGAAGCATCCATCTGAGGACCATTCTGTGTTTTATATTGATTTACTTGATGAGTTAACTAATGAGCATATATGTGATTTCCTTAATGATTTTGATTTTATGTCATTGATAGACTCATACACTTGTCATACATGCACTGATTCTGAAATGTGTAATTCTTGTATTGATGAGTTTCTGCATATTTCTGTTGATCCAAATGTTGTAGAATCAGATTGCACTAACCCAATTGTTGCAGACATC
This sequence comes from Lupinus angustifolius, assembly GCF_001865875.1. Lineage (NCBI taxonomy): Eukaryota > Viridiplantae > Streptophyta > Magnoliopsida > Fabales > Fabaceae > Lupinus > Lupinus angustifolius. Next base: position 14,567,368 of record NC_032012.1, read on the forward strand.
ATACAACAATCTTATTTACTTGTCCAGGTGCCAGCTGCATAATCTATGTCTGCTACTTTGGTTTCATCTGTTTTGGAGGCCCCTGTATGGGAGCTTAAACCTTTGCGTGGAAACCTCAAGTATGCTTAGTTTGAGGATGATGAGAAGTTTCATGTTATTGTTTCCACCTCCCTTGATGTTGATCAAGAGAAGAAGTTGTTGCAAGTGCTGAAGAAGCATAAGAAGGCAATTGGTTGGACCTTAGTTGATATTCCTGGTATTAGCCCATCTATGTGCATGCATAGGATACTCTTGGAAGATGGAGCTAAACCAGTGAGACAACCACAAAGGAGACTCAATCCAGTCATCCTTGAGGTTGTGAAGAAAGAGGTCACAAAGCTTTTACAAGATGGGATTATATATCCCATTTCTGATAGTCATTGGGTGAGCCTAGTTCAGGTGGTTCCAAAGAAGACAGGAATTACAGTGGTGAGAAATGAGAGAGATGAGTTGATTCCTACAAGAGTGCAGAACAGTAGGAGAGACTGCATTGATTATAGGAGGCTTAACCAAGCAACAAGAAAGGATCAGATTCCTTTGCCATTTATTGATCAGATGCTTGAGCGTTTAGCAGGTAAATCTCATTACTATTTTCTTGATGGTTTTTCTGGTACTTCCATATCCATATTGCTCCTGAGGATAAGGAGAAGACCACATTCACATGCCCCTTTGGCACTTTTGCCTATAGGAGGATGCCTTTTGGCCTATGCAACGCCCCTGGTACATTCCAGCGGTGTATGTTGAGCATCTTCAGTGACTTTTTAGAGAATTGCATAGAGGTATTTATGGATGATTTTATAGTTTATGGATCTTCATGCATGTTTGGATAGTCTAGATATAGTTCTTCATAAATGCATCAAAACTAACCTTGTTCTTAATTACGAAAAATGTCATTTCATGCTAGAGCAAAGCATAGTTTTGGGGCATGTGATCTCTAATAGCGGAATCGGGATAGACCCTGCTAAGATAGATGTTATTTCACAATTGCCTTACCCCTC